>NC_087221.1:20222741-20250769 GCF_015104395.2 Macrobrachium nipponense
AATTTCCTTGTTAGTGTCCATGTTTCTGCTGATACAGTACGTACTACATACAGGCCTTATGTACCCACTGTAAATCGTCCCTCTCTCTAAAAGATAATTTTATTTGCCATTACAGAGGACCCCCTTATTCGCGTTCTTGAGATTCGCAGACTCACGTATTCGTGGATTTCTCTACAGACCATATCTACTTATTATTTGCAGGAAATTCACATATTCGTGGTATTTTCGGATTTCTCTACAGACCATATCTACTCCTTATTCGCAGGAAATTCACATATTTGTGGTATTTTTTCTATGAGAAATATCCACAAATTACTGTATTTTCATATCAACTTCATGATTAAATGCACTTTTTGTGATAAAACTATTAAAAAAACCAAGTACAGGCTGTACCCAGTTATTGGCAGGGTACCATTCTCAGCGGGGTGCTGATAAGCGAAAACATCCATTAACAGAAACTTGGTGATTTATGGTGCTTATGGTGCCTCTGTAATAATGCTATGGTGCCATAACTGTATTATTGGCACCTTATGGCACCGATAACCAAAAATATGAAGTTTTTATGTTAAAACAAAGTTTAATGTATACTTACCTGGCAGGTATATATATAGCTATATTCTCTGTTCCACCTGGCAGAAATTTCAAAACTCGCGGCAAACGCTAGTAACCTATTAGTAGTTCAGGCAACCACCACCCCGTTACCGTGGCGCTAGCGCTAGGAACCGTTCCCAATTGGGCCAGATTTTCTCTGAACCCTGTCTCCTGAGGGGAGGAGGGTGGGAATTAAATTATATATACCTGCCAGGTAAGTATACATTAAACTTTGTTTTAACATAAAAATGTTATTGTTATAATACAATTAAGTTTGTTCATACTTACCTGGCAGATATATATATAGCTGTATTCTCCGAAGTCCGACAGAATTTCAAAATTCGCGGCACACGCAGTGGGCGGCCAGGTGGTAGTACCCATTCCCGCCGCTGGGAGGCGGATATCAGGAACTATTCCCATTTTCTATTCATATTTTATCAGTGCCACTGTCTCCTGAGGGGAGGTGGGTGGGCACTTTAATTATATATATTTGCCAGGTAAGTATGAACAAACTTAATTGTATTATAACAATAACATTTTGTTCATGAAACTTACCTGACAGATATATATATAGCTGAATCCCACCTTCGGATGGTGGGAAGAGACAGAATAGGATTTTTGGGAAACTAAATTAAGTAGACGATATACATCTTGGTTCCTCACCTGTTAGCATAGCGACTTCGTGATTACTGTCACCCAAAGTCTGCTTCTGCGTTACTAGAGTTGCCAGCGAGGTAGAGACCTGGTAATGCTGGTGCGCTCTAGATGAATCTGTCAACGGGGGCATGACCACAATGTGACTAGACCATATGACCATACTTCTGAGGGCACCGAAGCTAAAACCACCACCTGACCTAACCTATCAAAGTTAGTTCCATAACTTCTAGGCTAAAGAAAAGGAACGCGCCTCAAGCGACCAACCCTTCAAAGTTAAAAGCACACCTATCCCTTTTCTATCGGATAGGATTCGTGTTGCTTCCTGCCCCCAATAATATATCTACGGATATGTTATGGTCCTAGCGACTTACGGATCTGAAATGTCGTCTTCACATCCCGTCGGAGTGTGAAGCGAACACAGAGTTGCTTCGCTAAAGCATGGCACTCAGGATGTTACTGAGTGTCATGCTCTGTTGAAATGCTTCCGAGGCCGCCGCCCTCACCTCTTGAGCATTCATATTAAGAAAAAATAAAAAAATCAAATCTTTATGCAAACATAATGAATGAGACCTCTTAAAAGAACTCCTTGGCTATAATGCCAGGGTGTTCTTGGACATGAACCAGTCTGGTCTTTTTACGGAACACCGCAGATTGTCGGGAGTGTGAAGCGAACCCAGAGTTGCTTCGCTAAAGCGTGGCACTCAGGATGTTACTGAGCGTCATGCTCTGTTGAAATGCTTCCGAGCCGCGCCCTCACCTCTTGAGCATTCCATATTAAGAAAAAAATCTCAAATCTTTATGCAAACATAATGAATGAGACTTCTTAAAAGAACTCCTTGACTATAATGCCAGGGTGTTCTTGGACATGAACCAGTCTGATCTTTTACGGAACACCGCAGATTGTCCGTTGACCTCGACTTTCTATAGTTTTATCAAGATAAAACTTGAGAGACCCGACAGGGCACAGGACTCTCTAATGCCCTTGCCAATAATTTGTGCCATACCCTTGGTCTCCAAGCCTTCGGGTCAAGGGTTAGACAGGTTTTCGTTTTCTCAAGAACGGAAGGCTTAGAGGACAGACCGCATTATGTCCTTTAAAAGCTAAAACCTCTGATGATGGCTAAAACCTCACTAACCCTCTTTGCCGTGGCTAGAGCGGTTAGAATGTTAGCCTTTCTGGTCATGTGTATTAAGTTCGCAGAAAGGATAGGTTCGAAATGCTTTTGGCATCAGAAACTCAGACTACGTCTAAGTCCCATGCCAGAACCTGCGATCCAGAGAATTTCAAGATCTCCCCAGACCTCAAAGATCGTGAAGCTTTGTTGTTTGACAGAACCGAATCTCTGAGCCTAGAGGCCGTCAACATATTTGCATATTCTACAATAGTTAGGACTTCTAGCTTATCTCATACTTCATACAGAAAGATAGAACCATAAAGAAATTCACAGAGGTCGAGGTGGAGGAACAGTCATTTCCCTTCACTATCTCCAGAAACGGCCCCCTCCGATTGAACACTGAAAATAAGGCCCAGCCACTGCTTTTGCCTTGGCCAAGAGACTGCCATTAATCTTGAAGATCTTATCGCTTCTCGATAGTCTGAACGCCTTCAGACTCAGAGAGGAGAGATATTAGATACTTCACTAAGTGACGATGTTAGATTACACGATTCTCTCGGGAAGGGTCTTTGGACAATTCTCTGAATTACCTGACCTCTGTGAAATCCAACCTCTTAGAGGCCAAACATGTGGAGACTAAAGCTAATCCTCTAGGATCATGAATAAGGGAACAACTTAAGAGGAAGCTCCTTTGTCTTCAATATTACGAAAAACTTAACGAAAGGACGCCCTCAGTCTCTCCTCAACTTTCGACCACATACTTCTAAGTGAGGATTACTCAGACGTCAGTAGTTGTTGCCTTCGATCGAGAAGACGCGCACGGACGTGCACTAGTTTAACGAACCTCTTGAGGATCGTTACGTTCCGTGCCCAAGCCCATAACCAACTCTCTCTTCTTGAGCTATGAGAGAGCTGAGAAATTATCCGAGATGATTTGGGCCACTCGATCCAAACTCACCCTTCGAGGAACTGGAGAGCCGACCAGTTTGGCTTCCAATTCTTTCAGACAATGTGCCAGAACATCTGTTCCTCTGTTCGGATGTCTGGCACCCTCTCGCTATCACCCGAGGTGATCCTCAAGCCGTTGAGAAGAAAATTAGAATTATTACTAGATCTTTGATGTTATTCCAATTTCTTCGTGAGGCCACAAAAATGTAGAGGTCTGAATTGCTGTTTATTCAGGGAAAACAAGCTTCTCAGCGAGGAAATGGTCCCCAGCAAACTCATCCATTCCCTCACTCAGCCTGCTTCCTTCCCTAAATAAGGCTGCGCTTTGCATAAGCAGGAGAGCATTATTATAGTGCTATGCCGCGGTAGATTCGTACAGAATTCTGTTACCGTGCGGTAAACCCGCACCGAACAAGTATAAGAGATATCTTGTTGAAATTATCTAAGTAAACGGAAGGCGTGTTCATTCAAGAATACTAGAAATTTCCTCAACCCGAGGCTAAAATCCATGATTGTAGGGCAGAGAGACGGCTTATTCAGCCATTCCCGCAAGGGAGAGAGAACGTAACCAACCTCGCATGTCACCGAGCTAGCAGGACTGCGTAGATCACAGTAACAGCAGCCTTGTCATCGTCTCGCACTATCTGCCTGAGTTGCCAGCTACTCCTTTTACGAAGGGATAGGTATGAAATTATCGAGCAAAAGGAACTCTCAAGCAGCATATTTAAAAACGAAACAAAATTCGCTAAATACAGAAGCTGAGTTGGTGTTGTCGTAACAATACCTGAAGAGTTGTTCTTACTCCGAAAACTCTTGGAAGGTTGAAGAGTGACAATTAAATACATTAGAACAAACAGTTCTTTCGGCTTCTATCCGCAGAGGTAAATACGATATGCGTATATGACTTGACCCATGCGTTAGCAAAATGACGCAAAGATAAACTACGTAAGTATTGTAGTAATTTGAACATCGAATTCTCTACTACATCTTTCCTCGACGAGGAAGAGAGAAAGAAAGGAAAACGACTGTCCACGTTCTAATGAATGAGACTTTTTAAAAGAACTCCTTGATTCTTTGCTAAGACTCTTGCCAAGAAAAGGGAGTAATATTCGAATAGAGATCATCAAGAGAGAACCGAGGATCGAAAAGGACCGTTCAATGTTCTTATGATATTGGACATAAGACTTCCTGGATCTAGTCTACAAGTCTTTTTCTTACTCCCCGGATGAGCCTCTGAAAATGAATGAGAGCTCTTCCGAAATTTGTTAATGAGTTTATCTATGTCAAAGAGAACTACCCCATTTATGAGGGGTCCCCCACTAAAATGACAAAACGTTTAGTATCTTGACAATGGGGAAAACGTCCTTACTTGACAAAACAATGGCAGTTTTGCTAATAGGGGAAAACCCTTTAACATGACCGAAAGTCACCCAGGAATCCGAGTATATAATCTTCCCGATCTCAGAGAAATCGATGAAGAGGCAAGAGGGATCGAAGAAAAAATTCGGGTATGTCTCTCCGCTAACTCCGAATCCTTCTTTAAAAATTTCTGTAAAGGAATGTCCTGTGGAGAGTCTTGAAAAAACCTCCTCTTGACGAGCGTTTAGAAAGCGTCAAGCGTCCTAAGAAACGTCCTGAACAGCAAATAAGACGCTGTCTACAAGTCTTTTCTCTCGCAAAGCGTCCTGTCGAGCTTCCACCACCGAAGCGTCCTGGCGAATGTCCACAAAAGCGTCCTCATAAGCGCTGAAGCATGCAAGGCCCGCCAAGAGGCGTCCTGGCGAGCGACCTTGCCAACATCTCAATGTTATGACGAAACCAAGCGTTTTGCGGATGACGTTGAATATTTTCAAGGGACGTCCTCATGCAAGTCTCCATGGAGAGCCGCACGCTGCTCCTGAAGTGTGTGAACACTAAAGGAAGACGTACGGCTTTCGTCTTCAAGACGGGCCTTAAAGACCTTCATACCTTCTTACAAAGACAGTGGCCGCCTGTGCGGCAACTTGCGTCTTAGTAATGCAAAAGAACATCTCCAGAAACGCCCTCAGCACAGGAACGCCGAGCGTCCGAAAGACACCCTCGCAAGTGCTTGCCGAGCGTACTGGAGAATGTCTCTACTTATAGGACGTCGAGCACCTCCCAAAAGCTTCCTCACGTCTAAATTGCCCTTCTTATGCCGAACCAGAGACATAAGTTGTTTGACTGTGCAAAGCAGCTTGCCGGACGTCAAACTTATGCTCTTTCGAAGTAAAGCGAAACGTTACATAACGTATACGGAGCGCCATGAGGAGAGGAGACGAATACTGAGTTGCTCCTCCAAAAAGGTGGAATCAAGAATGTCCTTGATTACCATATTCTTTTGGAATGCTAGCGAGGTTGAAACAGCTCTAACTTCATGAGCGTTCCACTCGCAGGAGGCTCAAATCACTCTTCTGGCAAGATGAATGAGCCTCCTTAATAATGTATAAATGAGCGTTCACTTGCAGGAGGCTCATATCACTCTTCTGGCAAGATGAATGAGCCTCCTTAATATGTCCCTTAGGAAAAGAGCCAGTGCATTCTTCGAAAAAGGGTGGGTAAATGTGGTCTCTTCCTGAGCACCACAAATTACCCGAAGGACCTCTTACTTCCTTCGTTTAAGTAAATAAAATTTGAGAGCCCTGACAGGGCACAGGACTCTTTTTCATTCCTCTCGTGACGAGAGCTTCTTAAGGAGGCGCGAGTCCTTCCGAGAGCTCAACCCCTGTGTGGGGAGGACGCCTCGGAGGACGAGAAGCAATCCTTCAAGATTCGTGCACGTGCTCGATCTTCGGCAGCCTGGGAAGCGACAACGGTACCTGCCGAAAGGAAGCCAGATCAGCATGAAAAACCCGTAACCCTCCTTCGGCTTTTGACATGCCCTCTCCCTGGTTTCCTGGGAGTCCGACAGAGGTCTAGGCCTAGAGGCGTTATGGGGCCGATCTGACGTTCCCTCCTGACGAGAGAGAGGACGTGAAGCGTCCTCTTCTCTAAAGCTTCTTAGAGGGCGCGAGTCCTTCCGAGAGCTCCAACCCTTGCGCGGGGAGGACGCCTCGGAGGACGAGAAGCAATCCTTCAAGATTCGTGCACGTGCACGATCTTGTTTAGCAGCCTGGAATCGTCAACAGGTCCTGCCGAAGGGACGCCAGATCGGTGGGAGCCCCCGTAACCCTCTTGCGGCTTTCGACATGCCCTCTCCCTGAGTCCTGGGAGTCCGACAGAGGTCCAGGCCTAGAGGCATTATGGGGCCGATCTGACGCCCCCTCCACAACACAAGGGGCACTACACTTCACAACACTGATTGGAGAGCGAGCACTTTAGTCTAAGATTACTTGAAGTAATCCTCTAGCAGACACTTCTTCTAGGCCCGTAAGCCATACCACAGGGTTAGGCAAAATAAAATCTACAGGTGGTTAGAAGGTTCATTATTTCTAACTTCTGTTTACTGTGGAGGAAAACTCCTGATTCTAACACGCTCTAAAATGCGTACATGAATCCTACTTCTTCCGTAATCAGTCACACATTACACTAATTACATTGAACTTATGCAAAGAAAACATGTAAACGTCATATATACTAAGCGAGTGTCTACCGAAAGTTCCGGTAGCCTCACCTTACCCCATGCAGACAACAAAGTCTGAAACTAGGCTAACTAGCTTCAGACATCAAATGCAATGAAAAAATTTACGATAGCGTATGCCTAGCCACAAATCCAAGTCAATAATCGAAAGAATAATTAGGATACTTAAGCGGCTAATGAAGTTTCAAAATCCTAGGCGGAGGTCTGTAAACAGTTGTTTACCGACCGGCGACAGAAAAAATATGAATAGAAAATGGGAATAGTTCCTGATATCCGCCTCCCAGCGGCGGGAATGGGTACTACCACCTGGCCGCCCACTGCGTGTGCCGCGAATTTTGAAATTCTGTCGGACTTCGGAGAATACAGCTATATATATATCTGTCAGGTAAGTTTCATGAACAAAACTTCATTTTAATGTATGACACTTACCTGGCAGGTATATATATAGCTGATTGACACATTTGGAGGTGGGTCAAAGACAGCAACATTATTAGAGTATAAAAATATTATTAAAACTCTAGGTTCCTTACCTGCTAAGGTAGCTGACTTCATAGGTCCTGCCTCTAAGCCTGCTTAAACCTTAGGAGCTCTCAACAAGGAAGTGTCCTGTATGTTGAAGAAGCTAAGACTGGAACTGACAACTGGACGTGACCAATGTGTTGACAGAACCGTACAACCCTCTTATGCCACGGCATTCAAGCTAGTCATAGATCATTTACCTGAACTACACACACACCATCACCCGATAATACTAACAAGACTGATAAAAGTACCGAACACTTTTCTCAGACGACCAAAAACACAAACACCATCACCTAATAAAATCAACTAGCTTAAAAGAAGGTTATGGGGTAGTAACTCCTTTACCCAATACTGTACCAGAGGACACGTATGGACCTAGCGTCTGACAATTATCAAAGGTTGTCTGAACATCCCTAAGATAATGAGACGCAAATATTGAATTAGTTCTCCAATATGTGGATTCAATAATTTCCTTGAGGGCTTCAAATTCTTTTAAAAGCTAATGAGTCGCAACTGCCCTGACTTCATGGGCCTTCACTTTCAAAATACCAAAGCTCTGCTCTTGACACACCATATGAGCTTCTCTAATCAACTCTCTCATGAAGAAGGCTAGAGCGTTCTTCGTCATGGGTCTACTGGGGTCTTTAACTGAACACCACAGAGCATCAGAATTCCCTCTGATATCTCTTGTTCTTTCCATATAAAAACGCAATGCTCTCACTGGGCAGAGAACTCTTTCTTGCTCGTGACCCACTAACTCGGACAGACCCAAAACTTCAAAGGATCTTGGCCAAGGATTAGCTGGATTCTCATTCTTGGCCAAGAAACCTTCTTGGAATGAACACTGCGTTGCCATGTCTCCATCCCACCTTCTTCGATATGGCCTGAAGCTCACTAGCTCTTTTAGCGGTTGCCAAAGCTACTAAAAAGATAGTTTTCTTAGCAACATCTCTCAGAGAGGATTTCTTTAAAGGCTCAAATTTGCTAGAAGTTAAATACTTCAAGACCACATCGAGGTTCCAAGCAGGTGGCCTGCATTGTGGTTGTTTCTTTGTACCAAATGACCTAATCAGATCTCTAAGGTTCTAAGTTATTCGAGATGTCTAGATCTCTGTGTCTAAACACTGAGGTTAGCATACATTTTATAACCTTTGATTGTCGAAACTGACAAACCCAATTCCTTCCTCAAGTATAGAAGGAAATCTGCGATTTGGGTCACAGAGGTACTGGATGAAGACACTTTCCTGTTCTTACACCACTTCCGGAAATTCTCCCACTTCGACTGATATACTGTGATTGTGGAGGTTCTTCTGGCTCTAGCCACTGCACTGGCCACCTCTCTAGAATATCCCCTCGCTCTGACAAGACTTTCGATAGTCTGAACGCAGTCAGACCCAGAGCGAGGGTATTCTTGTGAAAACCTGTCGAAGTGGGGTTGTCTGAGTAAATCTACTCTTAGAGGAAGAGTCCTTGGCGTATCTATTGTCCATTCCAGTACCTCTGTGAACCAACTTTGGGCCGGCCAAAACGGGGCTATTAAGGTCATCCTCGTTCCTTGGCTCTCCCTGAACTTCTTCATCACTTTCCCCAGTACCTTGAACGTAGAAAAGCGTACACATCTAAAGTTGTCAATCCATCAGGAATGCGTCGACCGCCACTGCTTCCTGGTCTGGAACCGGAGAGCAATAGGTTGGTAACCTTTTTGTTCTGGCTGTCGCAAACAGATCTACTACCGGACGGCCCCACAACTTCCACAGGCTCTGGCAAACCTCCATGTGCAACGTCCACTCCGTCGAGAGAAGTTGCTCTCTTCTGCTCAACAGGTCCGCACTCACATTTTTCTCTCCTTGTATAAACCTGGTGAGCAGCACGACACTTTCTTCTTCCGCCCAAAGCAGAACTTCCTTTGCCAGCTTGTAAAGGGGAAAAGAATGAGTCCCTCCTTGTTTGCGGATGTATGCCAGAGCCGTGGTGTTGTCCGAGTTGATCTGCACTGTCTTGTCTCGAATCAACTCTCTGAAGTGCTTCAAGGCCAAGAAAAATTGCCATCAGTTCCTTCCTGTTTATGTGCCAACTTGTTTCTTCCTTGCTCCAAAGTCCCGACACCTCTTGAGGGCCTAATGTCGCTCCCCAACCCGCGTCCGACGCGTCGGAATACAAGACGAGGTCTGGGCTCTTCTGCTGAAGCGACATCCCTCTTGCTAACCTGCCTGGAGTTAGCCACCACTTTAATTCCTCCTTCACTTCGGCAGGAATTAGAAACTGGAAGGAATCCGGTTGCAATTTTCTTGGCCATGAATCCTTCAGGAAAAACGTAGAGGTCTCATTTGCAGTCTTCCTAAAGAAATGAACCTCTCTAGCGAAGAAAGTGTGCCCAGTAGACTCCTCCACTCTCTTGCTGAGCATCGGTCTTCTTTAGAAAAAATAACCTGCACCTTCTGAATGCATTGGGCTTGCCTTTCGGGGGACGGAAAAGCCCGAAAAGTCACTGACGATATCTGAATCCCCAAATAAACTATCTGTTGTTGGGGATTCAATTGAGACTTCCTCATGTTTACCACCAGACCTAGGTCTTTTGCTAAGTTCAATGTTTGATTCAAGTCCTCCAGACATTGACTTCTTGATTGGGATCTTATCAACCAGTCGTCCAGATAAAAAGACACTCTGATCCCTCTTAAATGCAACCATCTTGCCACATTGGACATCATCCTCGTGAACACTTGGGGGGCTGTGCAAAGGCCGAAGCACAGGGCCTTGAACTGAAAGACCCTGTCCTGAATCACAAACCTTAAATACTTCCTGCTTCCTGGATGAATCGGAATATGAAAGTATGCGTCTTGTAAGTCCAGGGTCACCATCCAGTCCCCTGGACGTACCGCTGCCAGTACTGAATCGTTCGTCTCCATAGTGAACTTGGTCTTTTCTACGAAAAGATTCAGTTGACTTACATCCAGAACTGGCCTCCAACCTCCCGAGGACTTTGCAACCAGGAACAACCGGTTGTAAAATCCCGGAGATTCGTGATCCAGAACAGGCTCTATGGCTCCTTTCTCTCGCATGGAAGCTACTTGCTCCCACAGAGCCGCTTTCTTCACTAAATCGTTGTAATTTGCCCCGAGGGCTCTCGGAGATGTTGCGAGAGGAGGTCTCTTCAAGAAAGGAATCTTGTACCCTTCCCGAGCTACGTTGACAGCTCAGGGATCTGCCTTTCATGTTCTGCCAAACTTCCCAAAAACCTTGAAGTCTGGCTCCCACTGTCGTCTGGAGGACTGAGTTCTCATTCTTTAGAGGTGGTCTTGGCTCCTCTTTTAGTGGGTACTCTCTTACCCCTAAAGGCGGGTCGAGCGAATGTTCTGCCTCGAAAGGGCTGTTGCGAAGGCCTAGTTTCCTTTGGAGTTTTCTTAACCAATTGGATGGAGTTTTCTTACCAACTTGGATGGTAAGAACTTCTTAACTGAAGACGAGAGAAGATCTTGAGTGGCCTTCTGAGAAAGGGAGAGAGCTATATCCCTAATCACCTCTGAAGGAAACAGCTGTTTCAAAAGGGGAGAGAACAGCAACTCCAATTTCTGAGAGTTAGAAACTCCTTTTGAAGCGAAAGAACACAACAGCGATCTCTTCTTTAGTACTCCTGCTGTGAACAAAGAAGCCAGTTCATTCGTTCCGTCTCTCAGAGCCTTGTCCATGCAGGACATAATGCTCTTAGCTGTTTCTATATCCTGCGAATCCTCTTCTTCTAGGGAGTTCGCCAGTGCTCCCAAAGACCAATCTAGGAAATTGAAGACTTCGAAAGTCCTAAAAATCCCTTTAAAAAGAGGGTCAAACTCGGACGAAGTCCACCAGACCTTAGCAGACTGTAACGCTTGTCTGCGTGAGCTGTCTACTATACTGGAGAAGTCCCCCTGGGAGGAGGCAGGTACTCCCAGGCCTAGACTTTCTCCAGTAGCGTACCATACTCCTGACTTCGATGCTAACTTAGCTGGTGGAAAAGCAAAAGAGTATTTTCCCGCTTCTTTCTTATCCTTCATCCAGTCATTCACACGTTGAAGGGCCTTCTTCGCCGAAATTGACAGAGTCATCTTAAGGAAAGAGGACTTCTTTGGAGTCCTAGTCTTGGAAAACTGCGATAAGGGCGATAAAGGAGCTGTCGGTTTGAATTCCCCTTCAAAAATAGAAAGAAGACGTGAAGTCAGAACCTTGTAATCTGAAGAAGGTTCCGTATTCTTTTCCTCAACTAATTCCAATTCCTCTTCTGCTGAAGAAATGTCTTGCAAATCACTGTCGTGTTGACGCTTCGCTGACGGAATAACGTCCTGCCGCCTGCGTCCTGCGGCTAACGAAGAATTGGCGTCCTGCCGCCTCTCGATGTCCTGCCGCCTGCGTCCTGCGTCCATCGTAGACACATCTGCTTCCTGTCGCCTGCGTCTTGCGTCCACAATTGATCCCGAGTCCTGACGTTTGCGTCCTGCTTCTTCCGAAACCATTTTCTTCTTCCTGCGTTCTGCGTCCTGAATAACCAAGCGATCGCCTGTCCTCGTAGCGCCAGTGCGTCCTGCGTCCTCGGCGAACGCGTCCTTGTCTTCCCTCTTAGAAGACTTAACGGGAAGGAAATCGTCCTTCCGCCTCGAAGATGCCTGCACAGGCGCATCCCAAGACTTCACAAGAACTGCCAGCTTGGACTGCATTTCCCTTAAGAAACCCTTCGTACTATCTTCCTGAATGGCAGAGGACGAAGGAGGAGGATTACGAGCGGGACTGCGACGCAACGGAGAGCGATCTTGTACTCTACCCGACGGAGATAGACGAGGGGAAGATAAACAAGAAGATGGAGGAGAGTCTCTCATCGAAATCCAAGGACGAGAAGGCCGTACTAAGTCCTCTTTAGCACGAAAAATCCTCTTCCTCTTGATCGGAACTGCGTCCCCGTCTTCCGAGGAGGACAACACCTCAGGACTACTCCAAGCCTCACGATCTTGAGCATGTCTCTCGAGAGCGGTTGATGTCCTGAAAGTCCTCTTGAGGGGGCGAGACACAACTGCATACCGACGTTCTCGCTCGGAAGTCGAACCATCCGAGGACGCACACTTCCCAGTTACGCCTTTTCTGCGGCGAACTGCAAACAGCCTGGGAACTTGCAACAGGACTGTTCGAAGGGACGCCTGACCGCGACAAAACCTCTCTCGCCTCCCTTCGACTGTCGACATGCCTTCTCCCTTGGGTCTGGGAGCTTGACAGAGGTCTAGGTCTAGGAGCACGAGAGAGACGATCAGACGCCCCCTCCACTACACTTTCACTGACATCAAAAGCACTAACTTTATCCGTAAGTCGCTGTATCTGGTCGCCCATGGACGCAAGGGCAGCGAACACCTTCACAATTTGTGTATCGTTCGCCTCCTCCTATACAGCAGCGGGCGCAGGAGATACCTGGGGAGAAGGAACTACCAATTCTACGTTAGAAGGAGCTGGAGAGGAAATACATTCACTCCTTTTACTAGAAGTATTCGACTTCTCACTACGAGAAACAGATCTCCTTACACGATCTTTCTCAAGCCTTTCAACATATTTCATAAATATCTTCCATTCCTTCTCTGATAAATTCTCACATTCAAAGCACCTATTCTCCCAAGTACACACATTCTCTCTACACTTCTTACAAATGGTATGAGGGTCGACCGAAGCTTTCGGCAACCTTACCTTACACCCCTCTTTTACACAAACTCTAAACATACTTCCAGTATCAGACATCTTTAAAGAACAATCCAAAGCGAATGCCAAGCTAACGTTTCCGAGTACAATACCAAAGATCCATGAAAAGTCAGCAACGAGAATGAAAATCCTAGCAGGGAACCACCAACAATGTTGCCGGTTCGGCTGGCAGAGAAAATCTGGCCCAATTGGGAACGGTTCCTAGCGCTAGCGCCACGGTAACGGGGTGGTGGTTGCCTGAACTACTAATAGGTTACTAGCGTTTGCCGCGAGTTTTGACATTTCTGGCAGGTGGAACAGAGAATATAGCTATATATATACCTGCCAGGTAAGTGTCATACATTAAACAGCCCATTATAGTGCCATAAATTGCAGATTTTATGGCACTAGACAAGAGCCATAAAACTGTAACGCCATTAACCGAGTCTGCTGATAACTGGGGCCTGCCGGTACAAGTAAGCATTTTCAGTTGGTTTTTGTTGGGTTTGAGCTAACAAAATAGGCAGTTCTTAGCATTTTTATAAGGGTTCTCAGTATTCACAAATATAACAATGTCGAAAATTGAATTTTTCCTAACTATACAAACCTGAGGTCCTTTAACAATAAGAATGGTACTTAGCGGCAGCTGAAACGGTTGAAAGCTTCGAACAAGGGAGTTCGGTAGTTAACTGCTTGTCCCGCAGTTGGCGGTCAGCTCGACTGCAAGGAGAGGAGTCACTTTGCTTTAGCCCCAGGAGAACGCAGAGTGAGGGGTGGCATGAGGTGGGACTATATGTAAAGGACCTCAGGTTTGTATACGTAATTAGGAAAAATACAATTTTCGACAAATTGTTATTTGTTCCGGTACGTATACAAACCCTCGGTCCTTTAACAATAGGAAGAATCACTTATTGGTGGGTGGAATCTGAGTCTTATGAACAGACTGGTGTTCCTCCTACCTTGGTTCCCTCCCTGGTCGTAAGAGCAAAGGGAGGGATCCTAGCCTCTGCCCAGCTGATCGGGGTGTGCACCGCAGAATCAGTGGTCAGACTTCTGGACCAAATTTATAAGAGGGAAGCAAGCGTACCTCTTTAAATAGCAACAAATGCAAGAACTAGTTCCTATTTCAAGAGCCAAGATGAAGTCATGGGTTTGTCTCTTGTTAGCTTCCACTACCCTCATTGTTGGGGAGTGGTGGATAAAAACTCCTATCCCTAATGAAAGGGATAGGATGGAGCTCTGTTGTGTAGCTTACCTGCATCGGCCTCCTGTTCAGCGTAGTGACGACCGCGGCCCTCTGCCCACAGGTAGAAGAGGAAGAACGAAGGAGGAAGAGAAGCCAGTCACACTCACTCGCCCATTCATGCAGTCACACAAGGATGCGATGCTGTTCTGTCCGCTCGGGTGCTGGGTAGACTACACAACTTGTTGAGCAGCCACCACGGGTCCCAAGGAAAAAGTGTCCAAGGACCTGTGGGTAATATCCCGAAGGTAGCCCTGCCTTCAGAACCTGCGCCAGGGAGAAGTTCTTGCGGAACGCAAGGGTTGGACCAATACCTCTGACTTCGTGGGCTCTCGGACGAAGGGTACGGGTGTCATCACTACCATCCGCGTCGTACGCCCTCCTGATCACCTCACGTAGCCAGAACGAAAGTGTGTTCTTGGAAACTTCTTTCTTGGTAACCCCAACGCTAACAAAGAGGCGTTGACACTTAGGCCTGAGGTGTCGAGTTCTCTTCAGATAGCGCCGTAGCGCCTTCACAGGACAAAGCAGCATCTCATCCGCATCATCATCAGTAAAGTCCTTCAAGGAGGGTATCGTCGCGTCAACCCTGGGTACCTGCGGCTTGCTGCGAGAGCGATCACTGGCCTGGCGGGAGTCACCTGGATGACTCCCACCAGTCTTCCACTCCATGCCTGGATACTGGCGCCGAGCAGACTCGGTTGCCTGGGTCTTGGCTGTACGGTCACCGGTGGGTGACCGTACACTCGGTACCTCTCGCGAACAAGAGGCCGAGAAGGTACCTGTCGCCGAGGCAGAGCCTCTGGCGCCAGGCGAGGAGGTACAGGTGTTAGCCGGTGCTCCTCCGGTCCCCGTCTTCTTTTTCCTTGCGGAAGGAGAGACAGGCCCCGTTCCTGAAGGAACAGGAGGACCAGTGGAAGGCCCAACCTTCCCACCGGAGTGGGAAGGACCCTTAGAAGTCTCAGAGCGAGCCTTCTTAGGGGGGGAGGAGGCGACCTTCTTCTTCTTAGGCTGTGGGCCTTAGAAGTCGAAGGGGAAGTGGCGGCAGACAACGACGAAGAAGACGATGAAGACGACGACGACACCTTCCTCCTCTTCTTCTTCTTCGTCAGCTTCTTCAGGACCACTGTCAGGTCTTCCATCCAGGACGGAGCCGAGGCAACAGGGCCCGACTACACCTGTCTGGAAGGACCTGGGGTGGGAGCAGAAACACCACGAGGAGGAACGACGGCGGCAGGAACTGGTACTGGTACTGGAGCGGCATTGTGGACAGGAACAGGAGGCGGGGCAGGAACCAGCGGCATCCTATGCACAGGTGGCAGGTCCAGCGGAGAGCTCTTAGGACACCGTAAGTCAGGGGCTGAGGCGAGAGCGACAAAACCAGGTGGCGGTGTTACAGCAGGCATCCTCACCTCCGTCAGCGGCATCTGCACAGCGGCTGTCGGGGTCACCGTGGCTATGTGCTGTGTGTACACCAGGTGCGGCGGCGCAGCGTAGCCAGGCGTGGATACCGTCGTTGTAGTGGTGGTGGTTGAGCCGTGGGTGACCGGCGTAGACCCCCTCGCCAGGTGACTCAGCAGCCCCTGAATCGTCGGTGTCCCCTGGAGCCCCAGCGAATACCAGGCCCAGCCGAGATCGTCACCCGTGGCAAGCAAACCTGAAGAAGGGAACAGAGTCGGGTTAGTAAGGGGGGTTACCACTCGCCCGAGGGGGGGGGGGGGTGGGGACGACAGATCCCACCCCGAGCAAACGGAAGACCCTGAATACAGTTGAAGGTCGGGGTACCTTGCCGCCCCCTCTACGCTCGACTGATTGAGCGAAGAGAAGGAACGAGATACCTCCCCCGAAGGGAAAGGAGCCATACGAGGGAGCTGAGATGGAGGGAGAAAAGAGTAAGACGAGTCCGTGACCAGGGAAGCAACTGGAGAATCCTCTGACAACTCCCTGGCTGGCTTACACGGCTTCTTCCTCCCCCCATAGCACTCCCACTGCTCCTCCGACCAAGAAACACATACATCACATGTCTTGGTGCGAGAGCAATCTCGCCCTCTACACCGAGTACAAAACTCATGAGGATCAACCTCAACAGAGGACCGAAAGGCCCCACACTTACAGCCCTCCACACCAGGGCACAATCTGCAGCTGATGGGGGGGCGCGGGGGTCTCTCCGGCTCTCGTGATTCCATAGCAAAGTCAACACTTGTATGAATAACACAAAAAACACACGTACTTACGTATCCTTTTGCACAATCACACAGTAATAGGAAAAGCCAAAAGAAAATCTTCCCGCAGTGAAGCACACAAAGCATACGACGATAGCGGGCAGAGAGGCGAACAACAAGTCTGTCTCCATTGGCAGCCGAAAGCAAAGTGACTCCTCTCCTTGCAGTTGAGCTGACCGCCAACTGTGGGACAAGCAGTTAACTACCGAACTCCCTTGTTCAAAGCTTATGACTGGTTCAGCTGCTGCTAAGCACCACTCCTATTGTTAAAGGACCGAGGGTACCGGAACAAATGGGGGCTCCACTGTTACAGAATTTGTGAAAACCCACCTCAAAGATGATTTTCAAAATAAACATTAGGCCTCTAAAAGGGAAATAATGATCCCTTTTCAAACATTTCTTACTGAAGCATCAAGTAAAAGTGCCTTGTCTTCAAGATAGGAAAGAATATATAAATGGATGTATAGCAAAGATCAGCACTGAGTTATTATCAACACGAGGAAAATCGAAGTACAGTTGCGTATGAAGTATATACACATGAGGAAAATCGAAGACAGTTGCGTATTAGTATATACGTATGGCATGGCTAAGAAAAATAGTGTACCATACTTACCTTTACAGGTACAGCCGCACTGTCTGTGATGGGAGGTAAAAAAGGAATATGTCTCGACCAAACTGGACTGTGGTGCTCTTGCATACCTTCTTCACTTTCAGACCCTAAGTTATCAGTACCAAGTTCTTGTATTGTAAACTGTCTATTGAGGTGTTGAAATCTTTCTTGAATTCTAGAAAATATGGAGAATGTAAGACATCCTAGGGTTTTGTAAAAAAAATATATATATATAAATGAATAAAAAAAAAAAAAAACTGCTACAACCTACATAACAAAACACTAAAGATCTACCAATACAGAGGATCTTATTAGTTTTAGTATTTGAGGCTAACCCTCCTGGAATGACATGCATGGATTTGCAAAACAACACACTGATTTAGAAATTAAAACATTTCATACCTGGAATTCGGAAAATAACTATTCTTTTTACTGTGTACCACTGCTTACAAATATACTAAAAACATGAGATATCTAAACAATAATGGGTCTTAATACATGAATCTGAATTCTGTACATCAAACAAATTAAAATAGTAGCATACAGGCAAAGTTGTAAATATAAATGAAAAATACTCATACTATAATAAAAGGTTTGTTCTTATGAAATAAAGTGAGCCCAAAGGGTTTCCTCTTAATACACTTGGCCAGATACATTTCTTGTGAAAAAGATGGCCTGAAAGGTTGGTTCTCATGAAATTGACAGTTCAAAAAGTTCATTAAATTGCTGGCCAAAAGGGTTTGTTCCTATGAAATAGCAGGCACCAAGGGTTTTGTTATTATCAAATAACTGGCTCGAAGAGTTTTCTCTTGGTTTGTTCATCTTAATAGCCCAAAATGTTTGTCTTTTGAATTAAAAGACCCAAAAGGTTTGTTCTCACAAAATAGCTGGCCTGAAAGGTTTTTTGTCATGAATTAGAGAGTCTGCAAGGTTTGTTCTCGATGAAATATCTTGTGAAATATCTGGCCCAAAATGCTTGTCCTTAAAAAAATATGTAGTTTGTCTGAAAGGCTTGTTCTCATGCAACAGATGGCCCAAAATGTTTGTTCTTTAGAAATAGTTGGCCTGAAGGGTTTGTTCTTATCAGACACCTGTCCTGAAGGGTTTTTCTTATCAGACACCTGTCCTGAAGGGTTTTTCTTATCAGACACCTGTCCTGAATGGTTTTCTTACTAATATATAGCTGCCCAAAAAGATTGTTTCTTTAGAAATAGGTGGGTGGAAATGTTTTATTCTTATCAGATAGCTGTCATGAAGGGTTTTATATAAAATAGTTTGTCCAAAAGGGCCTGTATTAAAAATATCAGGCATGAGGGGTTTTTCCTTATAAAAATAGATGGCCAAAACGATTGCTCTTAAGAAACAGCTGGCTTGAAATGTTTGTTTTTATGAAACAGCTGGCTCAAAATTGACATTTTTATAATAAAATTAGGTTTTATATACATATACATAAACTTACCAAGTAATTACAGTTGAAAGTTTCTAGATTCGGCAGCTAGAATTTTGAATTCTCAATTCATTACTTCTCATAATGTGTTGGAGTACATGTGTTCATGCATCCCATCTTCTATCAATGTGGGAATCAGCTATGTAATTACTTGGTAAGTTACTTTTATAAAAATGGCATTTTTATAATAGAATTAGGTTTTATATATACTTACCAAGTAATTTCATGATCAGAGCCTGCCCTCCTCCCCTTGCATGAACCCAAGCCATGAAGAAATCGAAGCCATTTTTCATAGTTATTCCTCTTTCCCTGAAAGTGGGCGGATAGTCGCCTAGCCACTAGAAAATAGCACAACCCGTAAATTTAAAAATTCTAGCTGCCGATTCTAGAAACTTTTAGCTATGTAATTACTTGGTAACTTACTTATATAAAAGGTTTGTTTTCATGAGGTTACGTACTGGGCCAAAGTGTTTATTCTTAGAAAACAGCTAGCCCAAAGCATTCCTTAGCAACAACTGGCCCAGAGGTTTGTTCTTAAAAACAGCTGGCCTGAAGGGTTCTTCCTATATAAAGATGTCTTGAAGTGTTTTTTCTTGGAAAAAGGCTGGCCAAAGGGTTTGTTATTAGAAAACAGCTGACCTAAAGGGTTTGGTTTTAAAAAAAAGGATGGCCTGAAGGGTTCTACTACTAACTGGCCTGAAAAGTTTGTTATTCCAAAATACTCACATGTGTATACTGTATTGCACATACTGGGCCTTTCTGCCATTTTTGGGGTATAATGTGATTTTTTTTTTCAAGTACAGGCAGTCCCCACTTAATGGTGGCATCAGTTAACGGCATTTCAGTTTTACAACATTGTTAACTAGATTTTCAGTGCCAGTAAGAGATTTTCGGCACCAGTAAACACTTGTCGGCATTGGTAGGCAGTTCACTGGAGTCAGTGAGCAGTTTATCTGCGTCGGTAAGCAGTTTTTAGCGCCAGTAAGCAGTTTATTGGCGTTGGTAAGCGGTTTATCAGCAACATAAATGCCATTTAATACCATAATTACTGTGATATTCTGGTTATTGACAATTGTCGGTTATCAGAGCTAGGCTGGGAATGGAACCCCTGCTGTTAACTGATAGATGGTTGCAGCCACAGTAAATTTGACCATATAAAATACTACTATTAGAACAGCAATCAATCCATAAAAAGTAGATTACAATATAGCAAATTTCAAAAGTAATTTGTATTTTTCCTCACATACAAACTTTAAGTTCTTTACATAGGATTCATCTTGAAAACCTGAGTTGGAACAGCCATTTAGTCTGATACTGACAGGTAGGGGAAGTTCCTGCCCACGTGTCAGTCTGCATTCATTGCCATTCAATCAAGGCGCGTAATGAGTGGGATGGCTGAGGTGGGCCATTCATGTAAAGACCATCAGGTTTGTATGTTAGGAAAAATGCAAATTACTTTTAAAATTTCTATTTGTTTCTGTTGCAATACACCCCCTGAACACCGGAATAAGCCCGATTAACAACATTAATTTGGAGGTGGGGAATCAAATCTACCCGGCCCTCCACTGTACCAGTTGTGCAGTCAATAATAATTGAGTATGCGGGTCAGTCTCAAGTTCATTTGTCACTCGTCCAAACTAATCTCCCATGTGTGGCCTTCTAGGCCTCCCATATGTGGAGGGAAAAAATCCCAGCACCTCTACCCTAAGGTCAAAACTCATTGAGTGCGGGAGGGATACAAACCTGTTTCCTCTCAGCTGGCTATGTGCCTCACCTGAGTAGAGGAAAAACTGAAGACCTCCCATGTGGCTCTCGGCCTCTCATGTATGGAGGGAATCTGAAGACCTCCCATGTGGCTCTCGGCCTCTCATGTATGGAGGGAAACTGAAGACCTCCCATGTGGCCTTAGGCCTCTCATGTACGGAGGAGACAACCATGTCCATTGGTGCGTCTGCGACGGTGTCGTCGATCGTAGTGATGTCTTCTCTTGTAGTGTTGTACCTGCCTGTCTGTACTCTGCCTGGTTGGCACTTGGAAGAATACCCTCAGATAGACCCAGACATGTTCTTTCCTATCTGTCCTAATACTTAAAATCCTCTCGTGATATATCATATCATGAATACCTTATACATACAGGCGGTCCCCGGGTTACGACGGTTCCGGCTTACGACGTTCCGAGGTTACGACGCTTTTTCTTAAATATTCAATGGAAAAATCCGTCCTGGGTTACGACGCTTGTTCCGAGGTTACGACGCTGACGCTTCCGACGCTCCGAGTTAACGACGCTTTTAAAAAACGCATACTATGATAAAAATCCTTTATAGTTTAGCACAGTATATTAATAAAAATAAGTTTCTGGTTAGATTACAACAAAAATTTTGAGATTATGATGATTTTCGACACTTTTATGTTGTATTTTTCTATGTTTTTTAGTGACGCCTCATATGCGGAACTAGTTTCCGAGCGAAATGAATACATACTAGTTTTACATATAACAGTCCAAAAGCGCAAATAATGAAAAATCATTGCTTGTTTCCAGTAATAATAACAAAACGAAGTTTCTGGTTAGATTACAACGCAAATTCCAAGTATCCAAAGAGAGACATTTATCCAGTAATTTGATCAGAGAGAGAGAGGAGAGAGAGAGAGAGAGAGAGAGAGAGAGAGAGATAGAGAGACTAGAGAGAGAGAGAGAGAGAGAGGAGGCCTCTTCCGACGCTCCGAGTTAAGGACAGAGAAGTGTTCGTTTCGTTAAACAGGCCTCTGACTCATGCCAGTAAATGTTTTTTGTTGATACTAATAATTATAAGCCTATTTAAAGATACGTTTACTTTAATTAGTCTATATGATACGTAAATAGTAATCAACTGTTCTTGTAGCCCTCAATATTTGGCAAAATCGAAGTATCCAAAGAGAGACATTATCCAGTACGTAATTTGATCAGAGAGAGAGAGAGAGAGAGAGAGAGAGAGAGAGAGAGAGAGAGAGAGAGAGAGAGAGAGAGAGAGAGAGAGAGAGAGAGAGAGAGAGAGAGAGACGCTTTGGCAACAATGGTCTCGGGGTTTTTATAGCTTCCTTCTGCTTGATGATCGTGGATTGTAGAAGGATTTCGACCATACTCGTTTGCCAAATCGACGATACGAACGCCACGTTCATGCTTTGCTATAATTTCATGTTTTTGCTTCCATCGAAATCATTTTCTTGGGGTTTTTTTCTTATCACCTGCTTTGTCTTTAGCTTTGAGACCCATGGTTAATAATAAAATAGACAAAATAACACGAAAAATAGGCGCAAATACAACGAACTAAACAACGACGTGTTAACATGCAGCACCAACAAACAAACAGACTGAACGCCATTATCGGTCGCCTATACAACTAACACTCATCGCAAAATCGTATCTCAAATATTTCGTTGTATACAAAGCTTGTATTTTTCGCAAATTTTCTGTTATATCTCAAAACATTCGTATATTAGGGCAATCGTATGTCAAGTTTCCAGTGTAATTTGATCAGAGAGAGAGAGAGAGAGAGAGAGAGAGAGAGAGAGAGAGAGAGGAGAGAGAGAGAGAAGAGAGAGAGTGAAGAGAGAGAGAGAGAGAGAGAGAGACGCTTTGGCAACAATGGTCTCGGGGATTGACGTAACGTTTATTTTCTGAACAGATAGGACAGAGAAGTGTTCGTTTCATTAAACGGCCTCTGACTCATGGCAGGAAATGTTTTGTTGATACTAATATATAAGCCTATTTAAAGATACATTTACTTTAATTAGTCTATATGATACGTAAATAGTAATCAGCTGTTCTTGTAGCCCTCAAGATTTCTTTTGCAAAATCACTCCAGGTTGTACATAAAAACTTCAAGAATGTAGTGTCACCAGAGGATTACAATAGTTTTTACCTTCAAGAACCAGCATTCTTTTATGAAAATAACTCCAGGTTGTACATAAAACTACAGGAAACAACATGTAGTGTAACCAAAGGATTACAAGTAAGGTTTTTATAACTTTTTATTAGTTTAAGACATATTTCCAAGCGTCGTTCCGGCTTACGACGATTTTCGGCTTACGACGCGTCTCAAGAACGGAACCCCTGTCGTAACCCGGGGACTGCCTGTATTCCTAATATTCGCTCCCTACTCTAATACTAACTCAGACAGCAAGATTGTTGGGTTTAAAAATAGAAATTTAGGCCAAAGGCAGAGTATTGGGACCTATGAGGTCAGTCAACGCTGAAGGGAGATTGACAAAGTTTGAAAAGGTGTGACAGGAAGAAAAACCTCTTGTTGCACAATGAGTCCAGTGTTAGGAGAGCGTGGAAAATAGGATGAGAGAATATGAAAATCAGAAAAGTAAGAGAGAGAGAGAGAGAGAAGAAGAGAGAGAGAGAGAGAGAGAGAGAGAGAGAGAGAGAGAGAGAGAGAAGAGAGAAGAAATACAATCGTCTAGGATAAAGAGAGAATATAAAATCAGGGAAGTGAGAGAGAGAAGAAGAGAGGAGAGAGAACTAGGAGAGGGGGAGAGAAGACGTGAGAGAGAGAGAGAGAGAGAGGAGAGAGGAGGATATTACAATCGTCTAACATCTCCACCTCCGTAAATTGCACCCTTTTCTAAGTTAAAAGGGTATTATCTTAACGATAATATACTCGTATAACTCCATACAGCTATGAACAACCGAACGAGAACTTGTTGCTAATGCGATCGACTCCTATAACAACATCACTTTATTGTATTGATCAGCGTGTGACAGTATTCGAATCCGATAGCAACATCCGTTATTGTATTCATCCGCGTGCGACGGTAATTACTGTATTCATGTTATAAATGCAGCTGAAGCTAATAAGGCAAAATTACGTGCATCAGCAACCTGGACAGAAGTCCCGAGCTTTTGTATGAATTCAAACGCAGCCGTGGTAAAAGAAACTAATAGCATGAAAGAGCTCATTACTGTTGTTTTCACACAGACAAAGGATTTTAATAAAAACATATAAAAGTGTAAGGTTCGTAAATACCTATGAAAACGAGTGAAAAAACGAACGGAATCCTAAATTTAACGCCATCTAACCCGAGGGAAAAACTAGGTTCCAATGAGACGTATCAGTCAAATTTTGGTCTTAAATTACATCGTAAGACGAACAGTATGACTTCGTTCCATAAGTTAAGTATCCAGCTATTCATTAATATGCTAACTAGGGACAAAAACATTAGCCGAGACCAAGTGATATGGTTGAATCTGGAGCCAAGGAAAAAAAAAAAAACAGACTAGCCGGCATCCTTGTCTGTCTAAGCCACACCTCCTTACAATAGTGCTGTTTGACGACAAGCTAGTGTAATTGTAATTTAATTGAAAAGTAATAAAATAATATTTAAAGGCAATTAAATTAACTTTATTAGGCCTAATATTAATTTCAGTTGTCATTGTAATTTGATAATACGACTGGTAATAATTTGTAACTGTAATTGACATAAGCGCAATGTAATTACTGACGGCAATAGTCTGTTAAACGTATGAAGACGTCATACATACGAATTCCTTATATCTGACATCTGATTATATGCCCCAAGATAGGTACCTCATTGACTATGTTAAATGTCAACATAGTTGAACACACGTCTCCTTCAAGACGTTTGTACAAACTTGGCATAAGTGAGAGTGTTGTTACATTAGTCATTTTAGGCAATCAGGAGAGAATGAGATGGATACGGCGACGCAAACCCGTATTCGTCATCCGCCGATTCCAGCGTGAATGACTGCCGAGTTAGTGTTTATACTACGCTAATATGATGATACATATAATACAATTATAATGCTTTAGTCGGACAGAATCCGATCTTCATTCTGTTCGATTACATTCATATTAATTATCCTCAGATCGGATTCTCGTTCGTTTTCAATTACACCAGTACTGAATTATCCGAAGTCAGAATGCCTTGAGCCTACAGCGTTAGCCAATATAAAAATAACTACCGATATGTTGTACAGCGAATACTTTAGGCTAGGCTAGGCTACTGAATATGCATACGATATATCATCGTGAACAATAGGCTAACCGTAGTTAATTTTATTCGATTTCTCTCCATACTGAATATCGTAAGTCAATATGCATTGAACGGAGAATTAGTTGATATTAACAATATCGTATCGTTATAAGTAGAGGAATGTAACCTTAAAGACGAAGGAGCATATCTGAAAGACCAACCATGGCCTAAAAAGCTTCTGATGCAAGGAACTCGAAGCAGGAAAAAGCCTAAAGATGCTTCTAAGGACACTGTGCCTCTATAAACTACTACTTTAATAGAAAACCGACCCGAAGAAGCCTGCACTTCTCTCCTAAACTAAACACTATGTAGCCTATTATCCATACTCGTCTATATCTGACCCAAGTTTTATCATCCTGAGAACTTACACATCGAGGGGAAGGGGGAATCTGCTGCCAACACTGCCTGCTCCGCGCCAAGGGGGACGGCGGATCCTGCCCTGTGGGCTTGCGGATCCCCATAACCCCAGCACGGTTAGGGCTCGGTTCTGGAACAGGCAGGCGGGGAGCTGGAAAAGAACGATTAGTAATTTTCAGTATCCCTATTGCTCGATCTATCCTCACTTAATCTTGACATAAAATCGGTAACAGAGATGTCATACTCGATGTCAGCCTACTCTCAAGTCTCTTAAAGAGCACTGTCTCTAAGTCTTTATCTTGATCTATGTTAGTCTCTTCCTGCCTACACTTACTTCTTAATACGAGACCTTTCCTATGTTTGAGATACCCTAACATCTGGTCCAAAGACCACTCCTGACATTCCAAACATCTGGTCTTACATTATATTGAACAGGCCAACAATAATTTACGCATAAGGAATGACTATCGTGTCATAGGGTACTCATCCTTTCTTGTATTGTTGGCAGAGACGATACGTTGTTGAACTTCCGCTCGTCGTTTTCTGTGATGTCATGGCCAAGAATGCAGTAGTCGTTGTCGTAGCTTGTGTGTTTCTTCCTTTGCAGAATCAATGTCTGATGACAAGGTATTAAGAGCAATCCAACCGTAATCCAGGGATGCGTAATTCGTCACAAAATCAATCAAATCAAAGGTGCAAATGAAGGCCGGCAAGACCAAAAAGGAGTTCGCTGTGGATACATCTGTCTACCCACCGCGAACGATAAGTGATTGACGTGAGAGGGCAGGTGTGACGGCCCGTGAGGCAGGGCTACCAGCGGTGGGCTGGTAACTAGGTAACGAGGGTGTTTGCCAGGAGATTGGCAACACTGATCATTTATTTTAACCAAAGATTTGGTAAATTTTTAATAAATGATGACAAGGTATTAAGAGCAATCCAACCGTAATCCAAAGGGATGCGTAATTCGTCACCAAAATCAATCAAATCAAAGGTGCAAATGAAGGCCGGGCAAGACCAAAAAGGAGTTCGCTGTGGATACATCTGTACTCCACCGCGAACGATAAAGTGATTGACGTGAGAGGGCAGGTGTGACCGGCCCGTGAGGCAGGGCTACCAGCGGTGGGCTGGTAACTAGGTAACGAGGGTGTTTGCCAGGAGATTGGCAACACTGATCGTTTATTTTAACCAAAGATTTGGTAAATTTTTAATAAATGATGGTTCGGGCTGGTAAGTGACCAGGGGCTTATTCAGGTGTTCAGGGGGTGTATTGCAATATGCAAATTACTTTTAAAATTTGCTATTTGTTTCTGTGCAAATACAAACCTTCATTCTTTACAGAGGAACTCTCTAAACCGACTCTCTAAACCGACTAAAGTACATCCACCCCGGGATGACACCTTCCTGGTCCAATCAGGGTAGAGGAAGGGACCTCACACCTGTAGCATACTGTACATATGGGGAATGTGGCAGTTGCTACTCTTTAGTGGACCAGTGTGTGCAATTACTCTATCTGATTATAAGAACCCAGACAGATGTGTCATAGACAACAAAATAAGTGAGAACAATTGATAAGTTTGCTTTACTGTCTGTCCTCTTCCTTTGCCAATTGAGGAGGAAACTTACATCCCTTCACCACCAATGAATAGACTGGTGACCAGTCAGATAGCTAACCTACACTTTCATCTGTCCAGCTTGTATATGGTCTCCTCCCAACTGGATACTTAGACAAGTTATCCCAAAAAGAGCTGGGGTCACTATCCAACCCAATGAGCATCCACCACCAGCTCAAGGAAAGCATGTCCAAGGCCATTGAGCCATGTTGTGCAGGTGATCAAATACAATCACCTCTCTGCACAAAATACCTGATGATACAACAGGTTCTTGCTAAGCGTTAAGGGTGGAGCAATGCATCTACCATCCTGAGCTCTTGTCTAGGCAGCATACGTGCCATTCACACTGGATGAGTCACCTGCAAATCATCTCAATAAATCAGGAAGACCTAGTGTTCCCAAACACTCTTTCACTGACTCTTAAGAACTAACTAAAGACACAGACATTTAAGACTGAAAATTTGTGACTACCTCAAAGAACATGTAGCACCCAAATGGACAAAGTAGTATTCCGCACAGTCCATGACTATAAAGTCCTGAAGGGGGGTGGATGAAAAGGACTTGAACCTAGATGACCAACAGTTGTGCATCTCAACTGCAATTCAAGAAAATTCAGATCCAAACAACTACTAGTCATGATTCCTAAAGGGAAAGGTCACAGCCCTCAGAGGTCTGAATCCCCAAAGAGGAAGACTGTAAGAGCCTCTGGCATATAAAAGCTCTCCTTGAAAAGGAAAGATCTACTCCTAGAATCAAACCCTCGTACTCAAAGGCCAGGGACAGAAAGCAGCTTCTCACAGCAATGGTACATGAGAAGACACCGCTATCTGCTAACGAGTAGCGCAGACTACAGTTAAAATCATCTCCAACACCAATATCTGGGAATGATTTTGCCTGATAGACAGCCAAAAACACTGTAGTACTATATTCCTAAACTATGTAAACTGAGATACCAAACTACAAGTGGCTGAATTCGACAGTTAACCAAGGGTGAGTATCTCTTGGGGTCTTGGACAACAGAGCTAGCAGGTTGGGATATTGCTTAGAATGGACATATAACCACCAGGACCCTGCCTGAGAAAAGAAATCAACCTGTTGATTATTACCTACAAAAGCAGAATAGTGAAAAGAATGCAAGGTTCAAGATGCTATCCAGTAAAGAAACTTTCTCCATGCTTACACCGATACAAATTTGGAGAAAGAAAGAACCTCCAGAGCTACCTGTTGTGCTGCATGGCAGCCAGGTGTAGGCCTGAACTCTGGAAATCTTGAAAAACTCTTATTGTCTTGATCTCTCCCTAAGCCTGGAGAGGAGGGGAAAGTTGCCCCCACCCCTGGAACCTGCTTCTAAAAGGATGACAGGAGACCTATTAAAGGTAACATTGCC
>NC_087221.1:20251269-20304524 GCF_015104395.2 Macrobrachium nipponense
AATTTCCTTGTTAGTGTCCATGTTTCTGCTGCATACAGTACGTACTACATAGGCATTATGTACCCACTGTAAATCGTCCCTCTCTCTAAAAGATAATTTTATTTGCCATTACAGAGGACCCCCTTATTCGCGTTCTTGAGATTCGCAGACTCACGTATTCGTGGTTTATTTCTACAGACCATATCTACTCATTATTTGCAGGAAATTCACATATTCGTGGTATTTTCGGATTTCTCTACAGACCATATCTACTCCTTATTCGCAGGAAATTCACATATTTGTGGTATTTTTTCTATGAGAAATATCCACAAATTACTGTATTTTCATATCAACTTCATGATTAAATGCACTTTTTGTGATAAAACTATTAAAAAAACCAAGTACAGGCTGTACCCAGTTATTGGCAGGGTACCATTCTCAGCGGGGTGCTGATAAGCGAAAACATCCATTAACAGAAACTTGGCTATTTATGGTGCTTATTATGCCTCTGTAATAATGCTATGGTGCCATAAACTGTATTATTGGCACATTATGGCACCGATAACCAAAAATCAGCCCATTATAGTGCCATAAATTGCAGATTTTATGGCACTAGAAGAGCCATAAAAACCATAACGCCATTAACCGAGTCTGCTGATAACTGGGGCCTGCCGGTACAAGTAAGCATTTCAGTTGGTTTTTGTTGGGTTTGAACTAACAAAATAGGCAGTTCTTAGCATTTTATAAGGGTTCTCAGTATTCACAAATATAACAATGTCGAAAATTGAATTTTTCCTAACTATAAAAACCTGAGGTCCTTTAACAATAAGAATGGTACTTAGCGGCAGCTGAACCGGTTGAAAGCTTCGAACAAGGGAGTTCGGTAGTTAACTGCTTGTCCGCAGTTGGTTGTGTGACCCATCCCTCGGTCAATGCGTCTGAGAACAGCAACATCTCCGGGGGGGGGAGTGAGAAGAAGCACTCCTCTTACGAGGTTCCCGTCGTCCAGCCACCAGGCTAGGTCCTGCCTCACCTCCTCCGTGAGGGACACGGGGAAGAAGGGAGGGTCCCTTGCCTGTGACCAACACTCCTTTAGTCTCCACTGAAGAGACCGCAGGTGAAGATGCCCATGAGGGACTAGTTTCTGAGAGACGACAGGTGACCGATCACGACCTGCCACTGCTGAGCTGGCTGCTCCTGTCGAGACAGGAAATGTCTGCTGCCTCCCTGAAACTGGTGATCGTGAATCTGTGGGGAAGACTCGCCCTGCTACCGTATCGATCAGCATGCCCAGGTACTCATCCTCTGCTTGGGCTCGAGATCCGACTTCTCGTAATTCACTACGATCCCCAGATCGCGCAGAATCCGAGGAGTCGGTCCACCCCCTGTCCTGTAGCAACTGCGAGCGGGAGCTCGCCAGGACTAGCCAATCGTCGAGATACCTCAGAAGACGTATCCCTACCGAGTGGGCCCAAGACGACACCAGCGTGTACACTCGCGTGAACACTGTGGGGCGGTTGAGAGACTGAAACAAAGTGCCTGAATTGGTACACCGCCCATCGAGGATGAAGCGGAGGTACTTCCTGGAGGATTGATGGATGGGTATCTGGAAATATGCTCCTTCAGATCCACAGAAAGCATGAAGTCGTTCTCCCTGATGGAATCGAGCACTGATCGTGCCGTTTCCATCATGAACTGAGTCTGGCGAACGAATCGTTCAAGGGAGAGAGATCTATCACCGGGCGCCATTGAGGACTTCTCCACCAAGAAAAGTCGACTGTAGAAGCCCGGCGACCTGATGACCCATACGATCTCCACAGCATGTTTGCTCAGCATGGCTTCTACTTCCTGCCGAAGCGCTACGTCCTTGGTCGAGCCAGGGACGTACGTCTGAAGATGGACCGGGTTGGAGGTGAGGGGTGGCCGAAAACTCGAAGGTAGTAAATATCCTCCCGAAGAATGTTCACTATCCAGGTCTCTGCTCCGTAGCGCTGCCATGTTGCCCAATGGCTCGCCAGGCAGCCCCCACTCCGGCAGCAGGTGAGGGGGAACGCCGTCGCTAGCGTTTCCTGCCTCTCTTCGGCTTCTTCTTCCCAGATCCTCCTCGAGAGAAGGACTGGGAGGAGGGCTGGTTACGGTCGGTCGCTCCTTACTGAAGAAGTCAAAGGCAGAGTCTTTCCTCTGGGCTTCGACGAAGCAATCGTCTTAGCCGCAGAGGAAGCGCTAGCTAAACTCTTAGGCTAAGGCGCAATCGCTCGAGGTTGCCCAGCCACCTTTGAGACTGCCTGGTGGACCAGACGGTCACTGTCATCAGCGCGCCGTTGTTCCACCGCAGCCTCCACATCTCTCTGATAAAGAGAGAGGAGGAACTCTGCACCAGTCCGTTGCGAAGACCCAATGCCGCCTCTCGCCCAGCCCGCCTGGTCACTCGGGTGAGGGACAGCGTCCCTACGCCGAAGAACCAGGTTGGCCCACAGGTTAGCTGTCTGGTGGGCCAGGTAGGAGATGGCCCTACCTCCAGACTGGCACAGTCTCACAAAAGCCGGGTCCCTTCAGGAGTGATGTTCCCCAAGGAGGCCGCGGTTTTCGACACAGTGAGAGACCACAGGTCGAGCCAGGAGACTGCTTGGAATGCTCCCATAGCGGTAGGATTCCAAGGCAAGTGCCTCCTGCTGCGAGAACCTCTGACAGGAGCTGCTGCAGGGGACACCCCGGAGTTAGCCTAGCCAGTCCGGGTTAACCTGTTTGGGCAGCAGAGGATCTTCTGAAGGCACATAGGAATCTCCTCTGTCGTGGTAGAGGCGGGGGAAGGAGCTTGGATGACCTACCAGACTGAAGCGAACCCTCCTGTTCGGAGACAAGAGCGTCCACCTGGCTCAGTACAGATCCCACCCCGAGCGAACGGAAGACCCTGAATACAGTTAAAGGTCGGGGTACCTTGTCCGCCCCCTCTACGCTCGACTGATCGAGCGAAGAGAGGAACGAGATACCTCCCCCGAAGGGAAAGGAGCCATATGAGGGAGCTGAGATGGAGGGAGAAAAGAGTAAGACGAGTCCGTGACCAGGGAAGCAACCGGAGAATCCTCTGACAACTCCTGCTGGCTTAACACGGCTTCTTTCCTCCCCCCATAGCACTCCCACTGCTCCTCCGACCAAGAAACACATACATCACATGTCTCGGTGCGAGAGCAATCTCGCCCTCTACACCGAGTACAAAACTCATGAGGATCGACCTCAACAGAGGACCGAAAGGCCCCCACACTTACAGCCCTCCACACCAGGGCACAATCTGCGGCTGATGGGGGGGCGCGGGGGTCTCTCCGGCTCTTGTGATTCCATAGCGAAGTCAACACTTGTATGAATACAATCACACAGTAATAGGAAAAGCCAAAAGAAAATCTTCACGCAGTGAAGCACACAAAGCATACGACGATAGCGGGCAGAGAGGCGAACAACAAGTCTGTCTCCATTGGCAGCCGAAAGCAAAGTGACTCCTCTCCTTGCAGTTGAGCTGACCGCCAACTGTGGGGACAAGCAGTTAACTACCGAACTCCCTTGTTCAAAGCTTATGACCGGTTCAGCTGCTGCTAAGCACCACTCCTATGTTAAAGGACCGAGGGTTTGTATACGTACCGGAACAAATGGGGGCTCCACTGTTACAGAAAATTTGTGAAAACCCACCTCAAAGATGATTTTCAAAATAAAAATTAGGCCTCTAAAAGGGAAATAATGATCCCTTTTCAAAACATTTCTTACTGAAGCATCAAGTAAAAGTGCCTTGTCTTCAAGATAGGAAAGAATATATAAATGGATGTATAGCAAAGATCAGCACTGAGTTATTATCAACACGAGGAAAATCGAAGTACAGTTGCGTATTAAGTATATACGTATGGCATGGCTAAGAAAAATAGTGTACCATACTTACCTTTACAGGTACAGCCGCACTGTCTGTGATGGGAGGTAAAAAAGGAATGTGTCTCGACCAAACTGGACTGTGGTGCTCTTGCATACCTTCTTCACTTTCAGACCCCAAGTTATCAGTACCCATTTCTTGTATTGTAAACTGTCTATTGGATGGTGTTGAAATCTTTCTTGAATTCTAGAAAATATGGAGAATGTAAGACATTCTAGGGTTTTGTAAAAAAATATATATATATAAATGAATAAAAAAAAAAAAAACTGCTACAACCTACATAACAAAACACTAAAGATCTACCAATACAGAGGATCTTATTAGTTTTAGTATTTGAGGCTAACCCTCCTGGAATGACATGCATGGATTTGCAAAACAACACACTGATTTAGAAATTAAAACATTTCATACCTGGAATTCGGAAAATAACTATTCTTTTTACTGTGTACCACTGCTTACAAATATACTAAAAACATGAGATATCTAAACAATAATGGGTCTTAATACATGAATCTGAATTCTGTACATCAAACAAATTAAAATAGTAGCATACAGGCAAAGTTGTAAATATAAATGAAAAATACTCATACTATAATAAAAGGTTTGTTCTTATGAAATAAAGTGAGCCCAAAGGGTTTCCTCTTAATACACTTGGCCAGATACATTTCTTGTGAAAAAGATGGCCTGAAAGGTTGGTTCTCATGAAATTGACAGTTCAAAAAGTTCATTAAATTGCTGGCCAAAAGGGTTTGTTCCTATGAAATAGCAGGCACCAAGGGTTTTGTTATTATCAAATAACTGGCTCGAAGAGTTTTCTCTTGGTTTGTTCATCTTAATAACCCAAAATGTTTGTCTTTTGAATTAAAAGACCCAAAAGGTTTGTTCTCACAAAGTAGCTGGCCTGAAAGGTTTTTGTCATGAATTAGATAGTCTGCAAGGTTTGTTCTCGATGAAATATCTTGTGAAATATCTGGCCCAAAATGCTTGTCCTTAAAAAATTATGTAGTTTGTCTGAAAGGCTTGTTCTCATGCAACAGATGGCCCAAAATGTTTGTTCTTTAGAAATAGTTGGCCTGAAGGGTTTGTTCTTATCAGACACCTGTCCTGAAGGGTTTTTCTTATCAGACACCTGTCCTGAAGGGTTTTTCTTATCAGACACCTGTCCTGAAGGGTTTTTCTTACAATATAATATAGCTGCCCAAAAAGATTGTTCTTTAGAAATAGGTGGGTGGAAATGTTTTATTCTTATCAGATAGCTGTCATGAAGGGTCTTTATTATAAAATAGTTTGTCCAAAAGGCCTGTACTTAAAAATATCAGGCATGAGGGGTTTTTCCTTATAAAAATAGATGGCCAAAACGATTGCTCTTAAGAAACAGCTGGCTTGAAATGTTTGTTTTTATGAAACAGCTGGCTCAAAATTGACATTTTATAATAAAATTAGGTTTTATATACATATACATAACTTACAAGTAATTACAGTTGAAAGTTTCTAGATTCGGCAGCTAGAATTTTGAATTCTCAATTCATTACTCATAATGTGTTGGGAGTAGATGTGTTCATGCATCCCATCTTCTATCAATGTGGGAATCAGCTATGTAATTACTTGGTAAGTTACTTTTATAAAAATGGCATTTTTATAATAGAATTAGGTTTTATATATACTTACCAAGTAATTTCATGATCAGAGCCTGCCCTCCTCCCCTTGCATGAACCCAAGCCATGAAGAAATCGAAGCCATTTTTCATAGTTATTCCTCTTTCCCTGAAAGTGGGCGGGTAGTCGCCTAGCCACTAGAAAATAGCACAACCCGTAAATTTAAAAATTCTAGCTGCCGATTCTAGAAACTTTTAGCTATGTAATTACTTGGTAACTTACTTATATAAAAGGTTTGTTTTCATGAGGTTACGTACTGGGCCGCTATGTAATTACTTGGTAACTTACTTATATAAAAGGTTTGTTTTCATGAGGTTACGTACTGGGCCAAAGTGTTTATTCTTAGAAAACAGCTAGCCCAAAGCATTCCTTAGCAACAACTGGCCCAGAGGTTTGTTCTTAAAAACAGCTGGCCTGAAGGGTTCTTCCTATATAAAGGTGTCTTGAAGTGTTTTTTCTTGGAAAAAGGCTGGCCAAAGGGTTTGTTATTAGAAAACAGCTGAGCCTAAAGGGTTTGGTTTTAAAAAAAAGGATGGCCTGAAGGGTTCTACTACTAACTGGCCTGAAAAGTTTGGTTATTCCAAAATACTCACATGTGTATACTGTATTGCACATACTGGGCCTTTCTGCCATTTTTGGGGTATAATGTGATTTTTTTTTTCAAGTACAGGCAGTCCCCACTTAATGGTGGCATCAGTTAACGGCATTTCAGTTTTTACAACATGTTAACTAGATTTGCAGTGGCCAGTATAAGAGATATTTTTCCGGGCACCAGTAAACACTTGTCGCATTGGTAGGCAGTTCACTGGAGTCAGTGAGCAGTTTATCTGCGTCGGTAAGCAGTTTTTAGCGCCAGTAAGCAGTTTATTGGCGTTGGTAAGCGGTTTATCAGCAACATAAATGCCATTTAATACCATAATTACTGTGATATTCTGGTTATTGACAATTGTCGGTTATCAGAGCTAGGTGGGAATGGAACCCCTGCTGTTAACTGATAGATGGTTGCAGCCACAGTAAATTTGACCTGACATATAAAATACTACTATTAGAACAGCAATCAATCCATAAAAAGTAGATTACAATATAGCAAATTTCAAAAGTAATTTGTATTTTTCCTCACATACAAACTTTAAGTTCTTTACATAGGATTCATCTTGAAAACCTGAGTTGGAACAGCCATTTAGTCTGATACTGACAGGTAGGGGAAGTTCCTGCCCACGTGTCAGTCTGCATTCATTGCCATTCAATCAAGGCGCGTAATGAGTGGGATGGCTGAGGTGGGCCATTCATGTAAAGACCATCAGGTTTGTATGTTAGGAAAAATGAAGTTTCTATTATAAAACTAATATTGTAATACCTACCTGAACACCTGAATAAGCCCCTGGTCACTTACCAGCCCGAACCATCATTTATTAAAAATTTACCAAATCTTTGGTTAAAATAAACGATCAGTGTTGCCAATCTCCTGGCAAACACCCTCATTACCTAGTTACCAGCCCACCACTGGTAGCCCTGCCTCACGGGCCGGTCACACCTGCCCTCTCACGTCAATCATAACTCAATAAAACTCTGTATGAGAGGGGGAGGAGGGTGGGAATCATTCAGTGTGTTCAGGTAGGTATTACAATATTAGTTTTAAATAAAAACTTCATATTGCAATACACCCCCTGAACACCGGAATAAGCCCGATTAACAACATTAATTTGGAGGTGGGGAATCAAATCTACCCGGCCCTCCACTGTACCAGTTGTCAGTCAATATAATTGAGTACGCGGGTCAGTCTCAAGTTCATTTGTCACTCGTCCAAACTAATCTCCCATGTGTGGCCTTCTAGGCCTCCCATATGTGGAGGGAAAAAATCCCAGCACCTCTACCCTAAGGTCAAAACTCATTGAGTGCGGGAGGGATACAAACCTGTTTCCTCTCAGCTGGCTATGTGCCTCACCTGAGTAGAGGAAAAAACTGAAGACCCTCCCATGTGGCTCTCGGCCTCTCATGTATGGAGGGAATCTGAAGGACCTCCCATGTGGCTCTCGGCCTTCTCATGTATGGAGGGAAACTGAAGACCTCCCATGTGGCCTTAGGCCTCCTTCATGTACGGGAGGAGACAACCATGTCCATCGGTGCGTCTGCGACGGTGTCGTCGATCGTAGTGATGTCTTCTCTTGTAGTGTTGTACCTGCCTGTCTGTACTCTGCCTGGTTGGCACTTGGAAGAATACCCTCAGATAGACCCAGACATGTTTCTTCCTATCTGTCCTAATACTTAAAATCCTCTCGTGATATATCATATCATGAATACCTTATACATATTCCTAATATTCGCTCCCTACTCTAATACTAACTCAGACAGCAAGATTGTTGGGTTTAAAAAATAGAATTTAGGCCAAAGGCAGAGTATTGGGACCTATGAGGTCAGTCAACGCTGAAGGGAGATTGACAAAGTTTGAAAAGGTGTGACAGGAAGAAAAACCTCTTGTTGCACAATGAGTCAGTGTTAGGAGAGCGTGGAAAATAGGATGAGAGAATATGAAATCAGAAAAGTAAGAGAGAGAGAGAGAGAGATGAGAGAGAGAGAGAGAGAGCAGAGGAGAGAGAGAAGACGAGAGAGAGAGAGAGAGAGAGAAATACAATCGTCTAGGATAAAGAGAGAATATAAAATCAGGGAAGTGAGAGAGAGAGAGAGAGAGAGAGAGAGAGAGAGAGAGAGAGAGAGAGAGAGAGAGAGAGAGAGAGAGAGAGAGAGGAGAGATTACAATCGTCTAACAAATCTCCACCTCCGTAAATAAATTGCACCCTTTTCTAAGTTAAAAGGGTATTATCTTAACGATAATATACTCGTATAACTCCATACAGCTATGAACAACCGAACGAGAACTTGTTGCTAATGCGATCGACTCCTATAACAACATCACTTTATTGTATTGATCAGCGTGTGACAGTATTCGAATCCGATAGCAACATCCGTTATTGTATTCATCCGCGTGCGACGGTAATTACTGTATTCATGTTATAAATGCAGCTGAAGCTAATAAGGCAAAATTACGTGCATCAGCAACCTGGACAGAAGTCCCGAGCTTTTGTATGAATTCAAACGCAGCCGTGGTAAAAGAAACTAATAGCATGAAAGAGCTCATTACTGTTGTTTTCACACAGACAAAGGATTAATAAACTATATAAAGTGTAAGGTTCGTAATACCTATGAAAACGAGTGAAAAACGAACGGAATCCTAAATTTAACGCCATCTAACCCGAGGGAAAAACTAGGTTCCAATGAGACGTATCAGTCAAATTTTGGTCTTAAATTACATCGTAAGACGAACAGTATGACTTCGTTCCATAAGTTAAGTATCCAGCTATTCATTAATATGCTAACTAGGGACAAAAACATTAGCCGAGACCAAGTGATATGGTTGAATCTGGAGCCAAGGAAAAAAAAAAAAAAACAGACTAGCCGGCATCCTTGTCTGTCTAAGCCACACCTCCTTACAATAGTGCCTGTTTGACGACAAGCTAGTGTAATTGTAATTTAATTGAAAAGTAATAAAATAATATTTAAAGGCAATTAAATTAACTTTATTAGGCCTAATATTAATTTCAGTTGTCATTGTAATTTGATAATACGACTGGTAATAATTTGTAACTGTAATTGACATAAGCGCAATGTAATTACTGACGGCAATAGTCTGTTAAACGTATGAAGACGTCATACATACGAATTCCTTATATCTGACATCTGATTATATGCCCCAAGATAGGTACCTCATTGACTATGTTAAATGTCAACATAGTTGAACACACGTCTCCTTCAAGACGTTTGTACAAACTTGGCATAAGTGAGAGTGTTGTTACATTAGTCATTTTAGGCAATCAGGAGAGAATGAGATGGATACGGCGACGCAAACCCGTATTCGTCATCCGCCGATTCCAGCGTGAATGACTGCCGAGTTAGTGTTTATACTACGCTAAGATGATGATACCATATAATACAATTATAATGCTTTAGTCGGACAGAATCCGATCTTCATTCTGTTCGATTACATCATATTAATTATCCTCAGATCGGATTCTCGGTTTTGTTCGTTTTCAATTCACCAGTACTGAATTATCCGAAGTCAGAATGCCTTGAGCCTACAGCGTTAGCCAATATAAAAATAACTACCGATATGTTGTACAGCGAATACTTTAGGCTAGGCTAGGCTACTGAATATGCATACGATATATTCATCGTGAACACTAGGCTAACCGTAGTTAATTTTATTCGATTTCTCTCCATACTGAATATCGTAAGTCAATATGCATTGAACGGAGGAATTAGTTGATATTAACAATTATCGTATCGTATAAGTAGAGGAAAGTAACCTTAAAGACGAAGGAGCATATCTGAAAGACCAAACCATGGCCTAAAGCTTCTGATGCAGGAATCGAAGCGAAAAAGCCTAAAGATGCTCTAAGGACACTGTGCCTCTATAAACTACTACTTTTAATAGAAAACCGACCCGAAGAAGCCTGCACTTCTCTTCCTAAACTAAACACTATGTAGCCTATTATCCATACTCGTCTATATCTGACCCAAGGTTTTATCATCCTGAGAACTTACACATCGAGGGAAGGGGAATCTGCTGCCAACACTGCCTGCTCCGCGCCAAGGGGGACGGCGGATCCTGCCCTGTGGGCTTGCGGATCCCCATAACCCCCAGCACCGGTTAGGGCTGGTTCTGGAACAGGCAAGGGGAGCTGGAAAAGAACGATTAGTAATTTCAGTTATCCCATTGCTCGATCTATCCTCACTTAATCTTGACATAAAATCGGTAAACAGAGATGTCATACTCGATGTCAGCCTACTCTCAAGTCTCTTAAAGAGCCACTGTCTCTAAGTCTTTTATTCTTGATCTATGTTAGTCTCTTCCTGCCTACACTTACTTCTTAATACGAGACCTTTCCTATGTTTGAGATACCCTAACATCTGGTCCAAAGACCACTCCTGACATTCCAAACATCTGGTCTTTACATTATATTGAACAGGCCAACAATTTACGCATAAGGAATGACTATCGTGTCATAGGGTACTCATCCTTTTCTTGTATTGTTGGCAGAGACGATACGTTGTTGAACTTCCGCTCGTCGTTTTCTGTGATGTCATGGCCAAGAATGCAGTAGTCGTTGTCGTAGCTTGTGTTGTTTCTTCCTTTGCAGAATCAATGTCTGATGACAAGGTATTAAGAGCAATCCAACCGTAATCCAAAGGGATGCGTAATTCGTCACCAAAATCAATCAAATCAAAGGTGCAAATGAAGGCCGGGCAAGACCAAAAAGGAGTTCGCTGTGGATACATCTGTACTCCACCGCGAACGATAAGTGATTGACGTGAGAGGGCAGGTGTGACCGGCCCGTGAGGCAGGGCTACCAGCGGTGGGCTGGTAACTAGGTAACGAGGGTGTTTGCCAGGAGATTGGCAACACTGATCATTTATTTTAACCAAAGATTTGGTAAATTTTTAATAAATGATGACAAGGTATTAAGAGCAATCCAACCGTAATCCAAAGGGATGCGTAATTCGTCACCAAAATCAATCAAATCAAAGGTGCAAATGAAGGCCGGGCAAGACCAAAAAGGAGTTCGCTGTGGATACATCTGTACTCCACCGCGAACGATAAGTGATTGACGTGAGAGGGCAGGTGTGACCGGCCCGTGAGGCAGGGCTACCAGCGGTGGGCTGGTAACTAGGTAACGAGGGTGTTTGCCAGGAGATTGGCAACACTGATCGTTTATTTTAACCAAAGATTTGGTAAATTTTTAATAAATGATGGTTCGGGCTGGTAAGTGACCAGGGGCTTATTCAGGTGTTCAGGGGGTGTATTGCAATATGCAAATTACTTTTAAAATTTGCTATTTGTTTCTGTGCAAATACAAACCTTCATTCTTTACAGAGGAACTCTCTAAACCGACTAAAGTACATCCACCCCGGGATGACACCTTCCTGGTCCAATCGGGGTAGAGGAAGGGACCTCACACCTGTAGCATACTGTACATATGGGAATGTGGCAGTTGCTACTCTTAGTGGACCAGTGTGTGCAATTACTCTATCTGATTATAAGAACCCAGACAGATGTGTCATAGACAACAAAATAAGTGAGAACGATTGATAAGTTTGCTTTACTGTCTGTCCTCTTCCTTTGCCAATTGAGGAGGAAACTTACATCCCTTCACCACCAATGAATAGACTGGTGACCAGTCAGATAGCTAACCTACACTTTCATCTGTCCAGCTTGTATATGGTCTCCTCCCAACTGGATACTTAGACAAGTTATCCCAAAAAGAGCTGGGGTCACTATCCAACCCAATGAGCATCCACCACCAGCTCAAGGAAAGCATGTCCAAGGCCATTGAGCCATGTTGTGCAGGTGATCAAATACAATCACCTCTCTGCACAAAATACCTGATGATACAACAGGTTCTTGCTAAGCGTTAAGGGTGGAGCAATGCATCTACCATCCTGAGCTCTTGTCTAGGCAGCATACGTGCCATTCACACTGGATGAGTCACCTGCAAATCAACTCAATAAATCAGGAAGACCTAGTGTTCCCAAACACTCTTTCACTGACTCTTAAGAACTAACTAAAGACACAGACATTTAAGACTGAAAATTTGTGACTACCTCAAAGAACATGTAGCACCCAAATGGACAAAGTAGTATTCCGCACAGTCCATGACTATAAAGTCCTGAAGGGGGGTGGATGAAAAGGACTTGAACCTAGATGACCAACAGTTGTGCATCTCAACTGCAATTCAAGAAAATTCAGATCCAAACAACTACTAGTCATGATTCCTAAAGGGAAAGGTCACAGCCCTCAGAGGTCTGAATCCCCAAAGAGGAAGACTGTAAGAGCCTCTGGCATATAAAAGCTCTCCTTGAAAAGGAAAGATCTACTCCTAGAATCAAACCCTGACTCAAAGGCCAGGGACAGAAAGCAGCTTCTCACAGCAATGGTACATGAGAAGACACCGCTATCTGCTAACGAGTAGCGCAGACTACAGTTAAATCATCTCCAACACCAATATCTGGGAATGATTTTTGCCTGATAGACAGCCAAAAACACTGTAGTACTATATTCCTAAACTATGTAAACTGAGATACCAAACTACAAGTGGCTGAATTCGACAGTTAACCAAGGGTGAGTATCTCTTGGGGTCTTGGACAACAGAGCTAGCAGGTTGGGATATTGCTTAGAATGGACATATAACCACCAGACCCTGCCTGAGAAAAGAAATCAACCTGTTGTTTATTACCTACCAAAAGCAGAATAGTGAAAAGAATGCAAGGTTCAAGATTGCTATCCAGTAAAGAAACTTTCTCCATGCTTACACCGATACAAATTTGGAGAAGAAAGAACCTCCAGAGCTACCTGTTGTGCTGCATGGCAGCCAGGTGTAGGCCTGAACTCTGGAAATCTTGAAAAACTCTATTGTCTTGATCTCTCCCTAAGCCTGGAGAGGAGGGGAAAGTTGCCCCTGGAACCTGCTTCTAAAAGGATGACAGGAGACCTTATTAAAGGTAACATTGCCAAGTGAATTGTCACTGAAATGACAAGGACTTGAACTCAACCTCCCTGAGTTTGCTGACACAAGAATCATATCGAAATATCCTTGCTGTTGCTGTAAACCAGCATTTCCAGGTGCTCAATCTCCTCACGAAAGAACATAAAAATCTTGTAGTTTATCATCAATAAGCTTGAGAAAGAAGGCTGTCCTATGACAACAGCAAGTTTGTCAGGACAAACCAATACCCAAATACACTAAGAAATTAAACCTGTCATGAAAGAGTTCCGTTGCCATCATGGACTCTAGTACTCAAGATCTGCAGGGAGGGGAGCAATCTAAAGCCCTGGACTAAAGACCCTCTCCCATGAGAGTAAAGCACAGCAGGAAAAAGTTTAATTAAGTAACAGAGCACGGCACAACTGTTGTGGACACTACCAGAAGTTGCTAAGTGTCTGATGAAAAAAAGCACTCATACTGGCAAGGAAAATTAATTTTAATTCATTGCAAGAAGGTTTATTTCACTGATGGGTTTGAAACAATAATTAAAAAGCACATAGTAAAGTACAAAAATTGTTTAATCATCAAGAGTTCGAACATCAAAAGTCAGGCAGAAGGTCCTGAGAGACGTCAACTTGACAGCGGCTGAAAGCATAATGGAATAGAATACAGAAATAAAGCCAAAAGCCAAGTGTTGGGACTTCTGAGATCATTCAGCTCTGAAACAAACTGACAAGTGAAAATGTTTGAAAGGTGTAACAGAAAGAAAATCTCGTACTACTTGCACTAAGAATCACTTGTTAGGAGAGGGTGGCAAGTAGGTAAGATGAAAGAAAGAAGTACAGAGGTAAAGTAAAAGGAATGAAAGGGGTTACAGCTACGGCTGACGAGATACTGGAAAGAAGTTTTCCATTTGGTTGAATCTCCTTTGATTCTTTTTAACCAAAGCCATCCAAACATCTAAACAGGATCACAAATGCTAATCATTAGTTTTCAGTTCTCCTCTTTTAAGTGAAAGAAAATCAGCATTAATGGAGGACTGGTATTCACAGAGAAATGTATGAAGACTTGCATGCACCACAGGTTAAAGATTTGTAGTTTTGCAGTAAAACAATTTTAGCACGGTAAATGCCAAAAATTCTTTTTGCCTAATATTTCACTTAAATTTAAAAAGCCAAAGGAAAATTTTTGGAAATATTAACTTACACCTAACTTGAAAGTTTAAACAAATTAAAACTGTTTTTTCGCTGCTCTGGGCAGAGTCCAGGTCTAGGATTGCTAAGTAACTTGTAGCAGTTAGTGGTAGCTCAGGAGTTGTGAGATCTCCTTCCATGGTATGGGAGGGACCCTTCTTACAAAAGAGATGCAGTTCACTTCTTTCATTTGTCTTACAAAAAGTGTAATATCTTTAGGGCTCTTTAACTCAATTACGTACTGCATTTCATTCACTACTGTTCATATAATTATCAAATCGTAACCTTTCCTTCAGCAGCAACATGCCATGAGGGTTAATAAAACTGGAATAATGATTGTTAAAAATATAAAAGAACAACCAAAAACAAACCAACAGAAAACCCAATACAATCTGTCGAACTCCCACTGAAACCTGCGACAGAAGTAGACTGACCAGCTACGAGTGTTTGTACCTATTAGTCCCCTGGTGGGGGTGTGGGAAGTAGATGGATAGAAGACGAATATGTATTCATAGAAAACCAAGTGTTCTCTCTCTTTTTTTCTTTTTTTTAACTGTCAAAATACCACTGATAAAGAAGTAAAAGCTTAACAATGGAGAGGTAAGGTATATTTTAAAATTCTTCAATTAAAAGTGATATGGGCAACTATATAGCACCAAATATGCTGGATAAATCACCCTTAACATTGTAGTATTAAACCAATGGGAAAAGATAAACTTTAATCTACTCCTGCAACCTTTTGTATAATCTTAATTACAAGTCTACTAAATCTTTTAAGTAATCTTAGTTACAAGTCTACTAGTATATCTAGTAACTAATTTAATATTTCACTAACCTCATACGGGTATTATAGGATGAGGTAGATGCTGGTCTTTGCTCTGCTAGACTAGTTGAACCTTTAGTATTTACAGGAGCAAGATGGCGACTGGTAGACTTCGAGGAAACTGGACGATTGCTATCACGTGGGGTATTCACTAAAGGGAGGGATAACTGAGACATTCGAGATGATGCAGAACACTCTCTTGTCTGTGTAGTGGATGGCGGATAAGAACGAGTTCGGCTTTCACCATTTTGCAAGGGTTTTGTAGAAACTTGTAACAGTTCATGCAATTCTTCTTGAGGATGGATATTTGGTATAGATACACTACTGGGTAATCTTTGCACTGCACTGCTAGGTCTCCTAATACCAGAAATAGGTCGACTTGACATCAAATTTCTTGTACCATTAAACAATTTGTCAACAGAATTCATTGGCGAAAGGAACTTATCACTTTTTCTAACTTCACCACTGACACATTGAGGTAATGTATTAGCACTAAGCCTTGACCCACGGGTACTAGGTTCTCTTGATATAGATAAATATTGCACAGATTGCTCAATTATATATTTGGCATACTGATGGAGCAATGGGTCAATAATTTTGGTTACTTTTTCCCACAGCTGTTCAAAAAGTGCAATCAACACTTGTTCCTTTAGAACCTCTGGGTCATTGGACCCACTACACACTCTACTACTTGGAGCAGACTGCTTCAAGTTATCTTTCCGAGGAGTCTTGACTTGGTAGGCACTGGTATAAGCTACTAAGGGCAGCATATTATCAAAATTACCATCACGTACAATAACTTCCTCTTCCTGGGGCCTGAAAAATTTAAAAAGAATTCTAAATTTAGATCAATGTCAGACAAAAAGCTATCATTAAAAACATCATTTAAAATCCCCTTCACAAACCAAAAATTTTAGGCAAGTTTTTAAAATATTTATCATTTACAATAGAACTGTATTGTGTAATCTTACAAACATTGTCACAATCTAGTTTTTGGTCATAACAGCCAGAATAGTTACAGCCAGTGAATAAAAAGAAAAAGCTGGGATATCAGAATGCATGCTGCAGGAAGAAGAAGAATGTTACAACCTCCCCCCACCACCCAGTTTAAACCATTAGGTTTTATATAGTATGTGAAACCCCCGTATTTGCAGATTTCTCTCTGGAATATATACATACCCCCATTATTTGCGGAAAATTCACCTATTCGCAGTAATTTTCTGTGAGAAATATCAACAAATTCCTGTTTTTTGTTTATTAATTTCATTGTAAAATGCACTCTTTGTGATAAAAAAAAAAAACGGGTATATACATTTTTTGTGGCTTTTTCTTGGGTTTTATCTAACAAAATAGGTTGTTTTAAGTGTTTTTATATACTATAGGGGTTTCAACTATTCGCGGGTTCTAGCTATTTGTGGGGGGTCTGGTTCCCATCTCCCATGAATACAGGAAGAACGCTGTATTACACTTCCAACAAATGAATAATAAACTCTCAGTTTCATATTTTTACAAAATAATTATCGAGCAAGTTTAAGACTGGTAACCTGCTTCTTCTTAAATGATCAATTAAACTAACAAGGTGCTACTCCATACCCTCTCCCACTGAGTACACTAACAAAACATGCAAAAAGCCAGATGTAGATATTCATAAAGAACAATTTTGACTCAAAATAATTCCAACCCACATGATATCTAAAACTACTAAAAATATAATAGTTTCATATTTGCAGTTAAAAAAATTTGAACAATGAATAACGAATAACGAATAATGATAAATCTCTCCTGTGAATCTGAATAATGTTAAGTGGAAATAAATCCAATCCGAAAGAAATCAGAAAAACTAATTGTTTGAAAAAATTTTTTTTAATAGAGCGTTACCTAAAAAATCACTGAGTATTTCAGTCTCCACACTTCAAATACTACTACAGTTTGAACATTGATTAAACAGATACTAAAGATAAATTTTCTATTACTTTGCATAATGTACAGTTGGCCCACGAAGAACTGGCGTAGTTTCTTAATCAATTGTTCGTTATGGAAATATTGCCATATGCAGGTGTCAGATTATTTACATATCAATAAATAATATTTCCTTTCAAAGACGTTATGCTTAAAATAAATTAAATTAAAATTAACTAGATTTATTCAACATATCATTAGAATTATAAGCAGACTTATTCAACGTATCGAAGATAATTATTATTTTGCAAAGTAAGGAAAACATATACCTGTGAGTCCCAAATTCTAATTTTTTTCTCAACTCAAGCTTCATGACAGCATAAACATTTTGAAGTTGGCTTTGCTGCCAGTCCAGTCTTGACCCTACATATCATACTGTACTGGGGTGCTGTCAGTGTATCATCTATGTACAAGCCTACAGCTGATAACTAATACATTAAGCTTGTCAATATTCTTTAATAGCAAAGTGTAATTAAACTAATTTTGTCCTTTGATCAACAAAATAATTCGCATGACACATTTAATGGAACTAAATTTGACTACTGATTTTGACACCTGATTAGCCCAGGTCTATTTTCAGCAGTATGTATATCTCTCGGATACATAATGTGAATCAATATTTAAATTGACAATATCTAAATTAATCTGCTTTATTTGATTATTCCCATTATTCTTTTTTTTTATGGGCTATGTTGTCCTTTTCTCATATCCTTTTCATAATTGCTTAACATAATCTACTCAGATCTAGCTATCTTAAGTCAAAAAGAGAACATAAAAAATCAAACAAACACAATTTTGTCTTTTTTAATCTATGTAATTCCTTACATATCATCCTGTTTCATCCAGACACTTTAGAAAGCTGTGTGAGTCAAATCTAATGAATACATTAAAAAATCCTTACTTTTATAACAAAAAAACTTTCTTGGGTTAATCTTTCTGTAGCTATTAATTTCTTCTAAATAGAAATGAATTAAAATTGGTTTCACATGTATGCATGGACCTACTGCCCTAAGCATATAAGTAGCTGAAGGGATAGGAAATATGAAAGGTGACCTTCTCATGACCTCATTTATGTCAATTTCATATATTTTTACAGCAAAAAACTACTGCTGTAATCAGGGGTTGTTCTTTGATAGCTGCAATAATCATACAAGGTGTAATATGAGTGATTGCAAATATTTTGGGGAATGAAACAAATATTTTACGGAATGAAAGAAAGAGTAAGTTTGAGCAGAAAATGTTCTATAAACATAAGCATTTTAACACTTCAGTTGTCGGTGGGGGGAATTTTAAAATGACAAATTTTATGCAATACTACTGGTGATAGGTTTGTTTGTATGGTGTTTTTACGTTGCATGAAACTAGTGGTTATTCAGCAACGGGACCAATGACTTTACGTGACTTCCAAACCAAGTCGAGAGTGAACTTCTACCACCAGAAATACACATCCCTAACAACTCAATGGAATGCCTGAGAATCGAACTCGCGGTCACTGAGGTGGCAGGTCAAGACCATACCCATCACGCCACTGAGGAGCTTTTCACTAGTGATAGGTGTCTCCTATTTACTTGGTAATGTATATCAGTGGTTGTGAAATGATGCTTTTTATCACTTCATTTTGTTCAAGTTAATTTTACTGTATGAAAAATAGATTTACGCAATAATATAACATGATGTGCTGAAGATATCAGTGACTGTTTTTCATGTCATTACATAGGATATCTTCCATCTTGAAAAGAAAAATAGATTATTAAGGCATGAATTGTGCATCAGGCAGGTGGACAAAAAATTATGAGACTGCCAATTCTAATTTGTGCGCATGTACAGTGCATGAAACATATAGTAGTACTCACAAGCAGTCACTTAACAGTGTCTCTTCCAGATTTTTTACTTTTACTGGATCTACACTATGACCTCTTGCCCTGCAAAAAACAAAGTTCCATGAAAAAGCTACATACAATTAAAACTTCATGATAATAAAACGGCTGAAATTTCAAACACGACATTCTCAAAAGCTTGCTAAAATACAAATGAAAAAAAGGATATATGACTACCAACTTTACTTGATGTTTAAAAGATGTTGTGCCATTGTTATGAGCACCACCATGCGTCACTACCTTCACTTTTCTAACTAATACTCTTATTTAAATACCATAGGTATATATTTATCTTAACTGTTAATTAAACTTGATTTTCTCTTTTTCTAAGAAAAATTACTTTCCAAGTTAATAACCATTAGTTTGGTTTCAAAATAATATTTGGAAATTTTGATAATAAAAAATGACAAAATTTACATTATTTTTATTTTTCATAACTAACAATCTTTTAGTCTTGAGGCAAGGATAAATTCTCTGTCACTAGATGGAGTTGGTGAAGGATTCAAAATTTAAACTTAATAATTATCCTGAACTTTTCTTGAAAAAACCTTGTCTTTAAGAACCTCAACTGATTCACTGAATAAACAAATGCATCAAAATAATGACAAACACTAGCGCTAACCTTCATAATAAAATGGTCCTTACTTACATTTATTTCAAATATTCCAACAAGCATAGATATCATTTACATATTATTAAAACTCACCTAAAGTGTGGGAACCTGTTCACCCAGTTACGACATTCTTGCTTTAAGTCTGCTGAAGGTTCTGACGCTACCATATGATCATAGCTGGGGTTAGTATTTGACCCAAGGAACGTCCCAAAACTGAAAATGTTTTCTGATGACTCGTTGTCATCTTCATCATTTACTTCTATTGAAACACCATACGGTGAATCTGGGTTTCCAGAATTTTCTTTTATGTTATCTTCATCCTTAATAGGTACAGCCAATGGTGTGGTGTCACTCAAAGGGCTGCTTAAGACCTCGCTATGAGGTGGCGACTCCACTACATCAGGAGACAGAGGTTCAGGTGAGGGTAACAACGAAGGCAGTGATTTTTTTTCACCATACAAGAGATAATCAACTTGATCAAATAAAATGCTAACTTGTTTTGTTGCCTCTCCTTCAAATTCATCATCTCCCCATGATAAGGACGACTCAGATCTACAATCATAATCTTCTCTTTTTGTAAACCTAGAAGCAGATAGAAAAATTATTTACAGCTTGAAGGTATTTGTTTCCTTTAATTTTGATAGGCCCAAGAAACATAAAAATATGAGATTTTTATTATAAAATAAAGTTTTACTAATAGTACTTACCAGGTAATTACATAGCTGTAGAAACTACAGCTATGTAATTATGTACTACTGGGTAAATTACTGTAATAAAACCATAATTTAAATTAAAATTACTAGTAAAAGGTGAAAAAACATAAATAGTATCAGATATGGTTCAAATAAGAACATAAAGGCACTACAATTAAAAAACTGGTCTTTCCACTCAAACATAGTGTATAAATATGTTATACAGAAGTTATTTGTTAAATTGCAAGAGAGATTAAAAAGCATGCAGCATTTACAGAATTTGCTAATAATATATCTTAACAAGAATGTTAGACATTAAGATTTCAACTACATATAGTAGATATCTAGAGAGGCAGTACAATTTCATGACTGTTGATGATTAATATAGAAATGTGTTAAATAGACATCGTAACTGCACAAAAACTTGCATTAGATAACAGTAGGAACAAAAATAAAACTTGAACTTCAAAAATAAAACTTGAATTTCAAAATTTAAATTATAAATCATCTACTTAAATCTATGTTTTACTACGGTAAACTATCTTTTCTGCAGTATACTGTTTCAAACTCCCATATTTTCCATAAAAGAATGGTAATTACACAACATTAACACGCAAAAACTGAAGAATCCACTATTCACTAGAAACATGTTTAATTAACCATGGGTAAACCACGGAAGATTTTAAAGATGATAAATTATGAGACTAAATAACTTATAAAGCTCTGTACTAAAAATTTCAGCAGCAAACACATTACTTTAAATTTTTTTATAAATATATGATAAACGGACCTTTGAAACGTTTGTGTTTCATCATCCTCAGGAGGCTTGACTGGTGGATACTTCTTGACATATAAAATTGGTGGTGAAATTGGTGGTGTATTGATGGGTGTAACATCACTGTCTTCTGCTCCAAGGTCCTCTCTTATTTCAAGGCTACTTAGCTCTTCGAGATCTTCTTCCTCTTGTGTCATCTTTCCTTTCCACATCAGCTTGTGTTACCATTCTTGCAACAAGCTGGCCTGGCTTAAGTAACTCGGCCAAAGTCTGAAATAGGAACAAAAGTAGTAACGGGTTTGGCAACCAAATATGACAGGTTAAACTATATCAGCAATTACATTACATCTTTCATTATGGATCTTGCAAATAGCAAAATTGGTTTACACCAAGCTGAAATGACCAAATTATTCAGCAGATTCCCTTTAGCCTATACAGAAAGTTTCCTTCTTGCATAATGCAAATTTACAAAAGATCACAATTTTTTAAAGTAAATTATATTTTTCCTAACTATACAAACTTGAGGTCCTTCACATAAGGAATTACTATCTGCTTGTCCGATGGTTGGGAGTCCCGCCTGACTGGATGTAAACATTCCACTTTGCTTTAGGCCCAGGAACAGAGTGAGGGGTGACATGAGGTGGGTCTATATGTAAAGGACCTGAGGTTTGTATAGTTAGGAAAAATGACAATTTGTCCAAAATTGCATTTTTCCTAACTATACAAACCTGAGGTCCTTTTACAATAGGAAGGTACTAGCGCAGCTGGATAGGTCGTAAGCTTTCGAACAAGGGGTTCGGTAGTTAACTGCTTGTCCGACAGGCGCGCGCGACTGGGAGGTAAACAAATCACTTTTGCTTTTGGCCCAAGCAAAAACTGCAGAGTGAGGGGTGGCATGAGGTGGGACTATGTGTAAAAGGACCTCAGGTTTGTATAGTTAGGAAAATGCAATTTTGGACAAATTGTCATTTGTTCCGACACGGCATACAAACCTTCGGTCCTTTTACAATAGGAAGACTCACTTCTTGGTGGGAGGAATCTGAGTCTTTTGTGAACAGACTGGTGTTCGCCCAACCTTGGAATGCCTCCCTGGTCGTAAGAGCGAGGGAGGGATCCAAGCCTCTGTCCGATTGATCGGGGTGTGCACCGCAGGATCAATGGTCAGACCTCTGGACCAAGTACTAGAGAAGGCAAGCGTATCTCTTCGTACCAGCAAACAAGAACAAGTTCCTATTTGCAAGAGGCCAACATAAAGTTATGGTTTGTCTCTTGTTGGCATCCACTTCCCCCCCCTTCGTTAAGGTAGGGAAGTGGTTGGGATATTCCGCTCCCATCCCTAGTGAAAGGATAGGATGGGGCTCTGTCGAGTAGCTCCACCGGCATCTCGTCCTTATCCCAGCAAGGTGAGATGACCGTATCCCTCTTACCCACAGGTAGATGGGGGAGAAAAAGATAGGAAGAGAAGCCAGTCACTCTCTCATTCACTTATCTATTCTTACAGTCACACCAGGACTCGATGCTGTTCAGCCTGCTAGGGTCTGGGTTAGCTACACAACGTGTTGAGCAGCCACCACGGGTCCCAAGGAAAACGATCCAAGGACCTGTGGGCAATATCCAAAAGGTAGAAGGAGGTGCCAGTGGTCTGGTTGTACCAGACCCCTGCCTTCAGTACCTGCGCCACGGAGAATTCTTGTTTAACTCAGGGAGTGTACTTCTAGGTCATCTTGTGCTGACGAAGAGTCTTCAACACTCAGCCTGGGATGTCGAGTTTCTTCAGAAAGCGCGGTCGCGCTTTCACAGGACAAAGCAGCATCTCCTTCGCATCGAAGGCGGTGAAGTCCATTAGGGAGGGGATTGTGAAGGACTCTAACCGATCGTCAGGAACCGAAGGGTTCAGAGTCTTCGCTACGAATTCGGTACGAAATCGAGCGTCACGAATCCCCATCCCCTGGATGTTTGACTTCGCAGGAAAAGTCATGCAATTACCTCAGAGGAAAAGAAGGGAATGGTCGTATGACCTATCCCTCTTCTCGACTTCGGTGATGTCCTGTACCCATACTGGTCTATCCGTCTGCAGCGAAGTTGTTCTTCTCGGTAGTGGATAGGACACCGACACTCAATGGTGGGTGTCGATGGTATGGGTACTGTGACAAGCCGTTAGGACGAAGAAAAGACTGTTATGGAACAACCGAACTAAGTCCACAGCGAAGTTCGTAACAGACTTGGGCGCTCTGACAGCTGCCGACTGACTGCGTTCGGTAGGAGGCAAGTTGTCCAAGCACCCGAGCAAGTCACGTGACCTTCGCCTTAAAAGGGTTATGCCAAGAGACTAAACAAATAATTTGTTCGTCACCGATGCCAGAAGGCAAGGTGATGACTCTCTTAAGGCATGTGCCCAACAGGCGAAAGTCAATTGCCTTCTAGAGACCGAGGTCCCTGATGGCAAGATATCTCATAGTATAGTTGATTCTCGGCTAAGGAGAAACAACACTATGTGTCGTTGAAGACGGTGTACAGAAAATGCAACCTACGTCTTCACAGCTGAACCGAGAGAAGGATTCTCAAGATTCTGAACCTGTGCTACAAAGACTGAGAACGCTAACCGCTATTCATTGCTGTCCGGTGAGGATCGTAGTTGCAATAAAAGCGGAGCGCTTTGTTCAGTAATGAAGACAGGGAATACTGCCTGAAGAACTGCTTCTCATGGGCTGAACATTTGGAAGTAGAGCTGTCAGGTCGGAGAGTAGGCGATGTCTTCTGACATCTGTTTAATTCGGGGCGAGCAATGAATAATTGCACACCTACGAATAAGAGATATTTTGAAGACAAACTCAATGTCTGCAAAAATCATTCGCATTATCGCGGTGCGATGCAGCGGGAGACTAAACAGAAAGATGAAAGAGTCCAAGAGATATCTCTGTTGAAAATTCTCGCAATGTCGAAGGCGATGAAATAGAGCGTCACAGCAGTAGATGGTCCTTCATTATTGCGAGAATCCCCGTTAATCAGAGACCTAAGTCCATGATTGTTGGGCAGAGATACGGTTTTCGGTAGTCAATCAAACAGGGGAGAGAGAGACGTAACCGACCGTTCATCTCCGAGACCTAACTGATACTGAGCCGCTATCAGGCAGTTCAATACGCAGTAGCTCTCGGTGACTCGTCATCCTGAGTTGCCAGGTAATCCATTATTCCACGAAGGAATGCGTTCGGCTAGAACCATCGAGCATAAAGAATACGCTCGAGCAATTATATTTAACCGAAACGGATTTCGGTAAAAACAAAAGCTGATTTGGTGTTGTCATGACAATACCAAGTATCTAAAATCGAAACTGATAACTGCTGGGAGGTTGCAGGCAACCCCGAGTTGCAGTTCAATTAAAGATTACAATTCGTCTCGGTCACAAACCGTAGAGTTAACTACGGTATGCGCCTACCCCCCGGACAATTCAACTGTTAAAAGAATCATGTCGCGAGGGTAATATACGTAGTATATTTGTAGGTTCTGTACCACGACCTCCATCCTAAATTCTTTTCCTCTCGAGGAATGAGAATAAGGATTGGAGATCGACCGCCTTCGTTCTCTAGTCAAGAGAGTGAAGGAGAAGTCTTTCCCAAAGGAAAGCTTCAATGGTGAACAGAATACCGAAGACGATAGTTCAAGCCAAACTGGAAGTTTTTTTTTCCCGTCCGTTCTTCTCTATTCCAGTTAATCGCCTACTGTGAGATACTCTTCTTTCCGCAGCAGTCTTCTTCCAAATGCTAGAAATTACAGGAATTCGAGCATAAGCGAGGTTCCCGATTATCGTGTAACAATTATCGGGGATTCTCGCTCACTTTGGACCGTGGTCTTGCCTAAGTGTTTGGAGATCGTAAAAAACTCGAACACTCTGAGTGCGCTAGAAATTCCGTAGAATTCTAAGCACTCTGCGAAACCCCAAACCCCCACCGAATTCGTCAAACGATATCGGCTGGTGGTCCTCTCGATTCCCGTAGAAATCGAGAAAGGGGCAGGATCCCTCCTCAATGACCGGGCTTACGTCAGGTAGGACCCGAAGGTCCCCCCGGTAGCGCAGCCCCTAACGTGGGGATCTTACAGAGAAATCTCTGTAGGATCCCTCCCCTTTCCCTCGTAGCCGTAAGGAGAGAGGAATGGGGGAGGAATTGGATACTGGCTCGCCTTCCCAGCGGAACTAGCAGTTGGAGAAGAAAAGGAGCAGCCATCGCCTTACGGCGATGGCCTCTCAGAGCCTGGGAAAACGTATCGTCAGGAGAAAACGTTTTCCCGAGGAGGGTTACGAACTCATACTGTAGGTAAGTGTCTGCCGCCACTGTGAACGTCGTCTGGGTGGGGCTGATCGACACCTGACAGGAGAGAGCCGATACCGTCCTCCGACTCATTCCAGTCCTCGTCGAGGTCGAAACCTCAGGAGGACCGAAGGGGTATCACAAATACGGTGTCCGAAGACACGTAGAAACGCCCCTGTCGCAGTAGAGGAGGTGAAGTAGCTTGTTCGACCGGCCAGAACTGAGAGAGCCTTCTTGTCCGGAGACGAGAGACTACCTGGTTCAACACAGTCGGCAAGCTCCGATCGCGGCAGACCCACCGTCGATTTGGGTTCCCTCTCGGGCCCCAAAACGACTCGAGCCGAGACGTGGCTTTGCTGGTGGGAGCGGCGATCCTTCCCCGAGGTCGTTGTGCTGACGAATCAGCGCCATAACCTCGGCAAAGTTCCTCTGGATCTCGGAAGTCACAGCATCTTGCAGAGTGGGACCGTTAAGCCCTTCGAACAAGAGCATATTCCGAGAACCTTCCTCCTAAGAAGGGGGAAACAGCGACAGCCCTCTCGGTCTTCTCCATCCACTTGCGCATACGTCCTGGCCGGTCCAAGACCGTGCCTGGCACGTAGGGCGTCGTGGTGGGATCATGAGGGGCGCACCCCTCACGATCACTCCTCAATACCTCGCTCCTCCCGGTGTAACCCGAGGAGGTTGAAGGTACGGGAGAGGCAGACCTGACGCTCCCTCCTCGCTCGCTGGCAGAACCAGCAGGCTTGGAGGGCTGCAGGCGATCGTCAACCCGCGGTGGCGATCGAGCTGCAGGCCTGGTCGAACCGTCTCGCTGTGGAGAACGGCTGGACTGAGCACAGCGGCCTCGATCTCGAGTGTCAGAAGAGCTGGTGCTGGTTGCCGTACCCGGTCAGGCGACCTGCAGGCTCCACTGTCACAGTGAGACCGGTGCTTGTCCTCACGGCACGTCACGTCGCTGGTTCCAGCCGTGGCTGGTACCGGCGAACGGGAGGACCTCTTCCCAGCCTCAGCCCGTGGCCGGTCGTGGACCGTCACGTCCCCGGGTAGCCAGCTGGTCGCTGCGAGAGCGAGAGCTGGTCTGGTGAGAGTCGCGTGAGCGGCTGTCACCAGTCTTCCGCCCCGTGCCGTGAACCTGACGCTGAGCGAGCTCCGAGGTCTGGTTCCTGGCTGCACGGTCGCTGGTAGGCGACCGTACACTCGGTACCTCCCGCGAACGAGAGGCCGAGACGGACCCTGATGCAGTGGCAGAACCACTGACACCAGGCGAGGAAGTACCGGTGTTAGCCGGTACTCCTCTGGTCCCCGTAGTCTTCTTCCTTGCGGAAGAAGAGACGGGCCCCGCTCCCGAAGGAGCAGGAGGACCAGCGGAAGGAACCCTCCCGTCCCACCGAGGTGAGACGGGTCCCGAGAAGCTCCCGAGGGAGACTTCTTAGGAGGGGGGAGGCAACCTTCTTCTTCCTCGGCTGTGAAGCCTTAGAAGTCGAAGGGGAAGAGGCGGCAGCCGACGACGATGAAGAAGATGAAGACGACGACGACGACACCTTCCTCCTCTTCTTCGTCAGCTTCCTCAGACAGACGTAAGATCTGCCATCCAGGGCGGAGCCGGGGCTGCTGTAGCCGAAGCCACAGGGCCCGGACGCACCTGTACAGACAGACCATAGTCTGGGGTAGTACCACCACGAACAGGGACGACGTCAGCAGGTATGGGGCATCTCAGGAAACAGCAGGCACAGCCAGCACCTAGCATCGGTAGGGACAGCCAGCGACAGCAACGGCAGGGACAGCAGGCAGCAACGGCAGGGACAGCCAGCGCAGCAACTGCATGGACAGTCAGCCCAGAATCGGCAGGTACGGCAGGCAGCACCGGAAACACAGGAAGTGGAGCAGCAGCCAGCAACATCCTGGTACCGGCGGCAGGTCCAGGGGCGAGCTCTAGGGCAGCGGAAGTGTGGTCGCTGAAGCGCGGCAACCACGTGCGGCGGCGGCACGCCCCCTCTCGGTACGGCGAACGGCACTTCACAGCGGCTGTAGGCAAGACTGTTACCACGTGAGGCGAGTACACCAGGTGAGGAGGGACGTCGTCACCTGGAGCGTGGTCACCACTCCATGGGTGACCGCAGTAGGCCCAGACATAAAACCGCAGCCCCTGGACACTAGTGCACGCCCTTGCAACAAATGGTAAGGACGCCCATACCTCACCAAGGTCCACCCTCGTGGCAGTAGCACCTGCGGAAATAACAGATAGTAGCGATTAGTGGGGGGGAAGTCCCCTCGCGCGGGGGGGGGTGAGCCCTCTCCCGAACGAGTGGAAGACCCCGAATACAATTGTACATCGGGCACCGAGCGCCCTCCCCCGCGATCGACGGAATTCGGGCGAGGAGGAAAGAATGCCGAACAACCTCCCCCCCCCAAAGGGGAAGGGCCATCTGTGCTGTGGGAGCTGAGCGGGGGGGGGGGGCGGGGGGGGGGGGGGGTTCTCGTTCCCCCCCCCCCCCCGCACAGCACCCATGTACCCAACAATGATATAAGAGCCCGAGAGCAATCGTGCCCTCGGCCCGAATGCAAGGGCATAAGGATCAATTCCTGACTGAGCGGAACTTGAACCAAATAAATATTGATGCAAAATCAATAATAAAAGGAATAAAATGAAAAAGAATCTTGCATTACGATTCACTTCACAATGAATAAGGGCTCGGATCGAGCGCATTTGCGCCCTTGGTACCGAGCGCAAGGGTAAAAGGATCCATTCCCGATTATGAATGGAAACCTTGATCCATAATGAATTGATGCAATCAAAATATATATGAAAATGAAAAAGAAAAAGAATACTGCGCTTGCGATTTCACTTCATACAAATAAAAAGGGGAAGGATCAATTCCCGGGAAATAGCGGAAACATTGATCCAAGTAAACAATGCAATCTCAATAAAATATGAAAATGAAAAAGAACTGCACTTGCGATTTCACTTCATTCAAATAAAAGGGGAAAGGATCAATTTCCGGGTAAGCTCGGAAACTGATCCAAAAAGAGTATTGCTACAATCAAAATAAATATATGAAAATGAAAAAGAATACTGTACTTGCGATTCCACTTCCATACAGAATAAGTTTTCGTGTCGAGCGCATTCGCTCGGCAACGAGCATACAGGTCAAAAAAATATAAATGAAAAGAGCACTTACTTACGATTTTCATCTACACATTTCCAACCAAAATATACGCTCGGAGCGAGCGCTCTCCCGCCCTCGGCACGAGCATACATACGAGGATCATTTCTGGGAAAATGAATTCCCGCACTTACGCCCTTCAGTCCGGCACTCGGGTAATCGGAGGGCGTGGAGAAACCAAGATCCTTTAATTCACAATTGAATTCAATGGAAATAAATATGAAATGATTGTACTTACAATTCAGTTTCACTAGATAAATAGAAAAAGAAAAACACAACCATGCGAAAGCAACGACGATGAAGGGCGGGGCAGAGAGCGATGATACACGTCCACACGCCAGCAGGCCGAAAGCAAAAGTGATTTGTTTACCTCCCAGTCGCGCGCGCGCCTGTCGGACAAGCAGTTAACTACCGAACCCCTTGTTCGAAAGCTTACGACCTATCCAGCTGCCGCTAGTACCTTCCTATTGTAAAAGGACCGAAGGTTTGTATGCCGTGTCGGAACAAATATAATTTGCTTTCAAAAACTGTGATTTGTTCTGACACGTTATACAAACCATCGGTCCTTTACATAAGGAAGACGCACTTATTGGTGGGAGGAATCTGAGTCTTGTGAACAGACTGGTGTTCGCCCAACCTGGGTTCCCTCCTTGGTCTTGAGGGTCAGATCCCTGTCTGACGACTCCTGGAGAGGCTCGTAGGGTCTACGAGTCAAACTCCTTAAGACAAGAGTCACATTCCAACCCAAGGGCCTGAGTTCCCTGGGTGGGCAAGACCTCTCGAAGCTCCTCATTAGGAGAGATATTTCCATGGAGGAGGAAATACCAACTCCTCGCAGCTTAAGGACTAGGGCCAGGGCGGCTCTGTATCCTTTGACTGCAGAGACAGAGAGGAGCTTCTCTTGGCGAAGAAAGATGAAGAAATCCGCTACCTGCTGAAGAGTGGCTCTGAGTGGAGAGGCCCCGTCTATGACACCAACCACAGAAGACAGACCACTTTCCCTGGTATACTGCTGCAGAGGACTGTCTGAGGTATCCAGCCATTTCTATTGCTGCTCGGCGATAAAAGCTTCTCACTTGCAAGAGATGGTGGATAACCGCCAGCCGTGAAGACACAGGGAATGTACTGCCTGGTGGTACCATTCCACATGCAGTTGACACAGCAGGTTGTGCCATGGGGGAATCTCTCGCGGTGCCTCCAGGAGAAGAGCCAGCAGGTCTGGATAACGGGTGCCACCAGAATCATCCAAAGATTGCTGGTGACCAGCACCCTGCTGATCATCTTGCGATTCAGGCAGAACGGGGGAAAGGCGTAGACTATGAGGTTGTCCCACCGATGTTGGAACGCGTCCTCTGCAGCTGCCCATGGGTCCAGCACAACAGAGACGAAAACATAACATTTTTTAAAGTAAAATGTATTTTTCCCTAACCATATAAATCTGGAGTCCTTTACTTAGGATAGATTGTAGCTCAGCTATAACTACTGGCTAATACATTCTTTTATATACCAAGGTAGTAACTACCAGGCCGATAGTTACCTGCCCCGTGGTGGGGAAGCACCGCCTCCCCACCAGCTCACTGAGTCGTCACTTTGATTACAGCCAAGACTTTGATGATGACCCCTGAATCAAGGGGGTGGGTGTTTGGCGGGACCATACAAGTAAAGGTCTCCAGGTTTGTATGGTTAATGGAAAAATACATTTTACTTTCAAAAATGTAATTTGTTCCTACATCGTATACAAACCTTCCATCCTTTATTTAGGAGACTCATCCTAAGGTAGGGAGGGAAGTCCTGTCTCGCTGGCTGAGAATGGAACCTGGGATGCCAGGACCTGGGCTTATGGCTCGGGGTCGTGGATCCTTCACCCCGTGAGCCATGGTAAATGCGACCTGATGGCTGATGGCCTGGGTATCAAAGGTGTGAGCATCTCTCTCTGGCAACCAAAACCAGGCTATATAATTATAACGGGTTTGTTGGGTTGCAGCACACTCCCCATTGGAAAGAAGTGTGGAGACTGACTTCTGTGTGTCTACAGAAAAACCACCAGTCAGACATGGAATGCTTACCAGTATCGAAATCAGTGCCGGAGAACAGGTATCAATGCTGTGGCCCCAAGTAAGGGGAAAAGGTGAAAAGAAAATAGGACAGTCATACTCTCACATTCACCCCCAGCCTGATATGGAACCTCGATCCTTGATTCGATACTTCCGACCTCTGAGGGCACGGAGGCAGCTAAACCACTTGCTGAGCAGCTACCACAGGACCAAGGTCAGTTGTGTCGAAGTAGCTGTGAATACAGTCTCTAAGGTAGAACCTGGTGAAGGTGGAAGGGCGAGACCATGTGCCAGCTTCCATCACCTGGGTAACAGAGGGGTTCTTCTTGAAGGCAAGAGATGTGCTCATTTCACGCACATCATGAGCCTTCACTCGACTGGTACCAGCAAGTGGAGAAGAGGGAGGGGAGAGGGTGCGGCAAACCACCTCTCGAATCCAATGTGGAATGTTTTTCCTCATAACCCTCTTTTCTGACGGGCCCGTACTTACTTACAAAGAGATGTTGTAAGGTGGGTCGAGTAGAGATGGTCCGTTGGAGATAGTGCCTCAGTGTTCTCAGAATACAGAGAAGTAGCTCATCTAGGTCTTCGGTTACTGTGCTCAGGCTCATAACCTGAAACGAAGAAAACCGAGAATCAACCTGGGCCTGATTCTGGGTTTTCGCAACAAACTCAGGGACGAAGCTGAAACAGGCATTGGTCCAGCGCTCAGTATGAGTGACAGTATAAGCTAGGCCATGAAGCTCACTGACTCACTTGGAGGAAGCAAGGGCGAGAAGAAAAACCGTTTTCAGGGTGAGAGCCCTATCAGATGCCAGGGATAATGGTTCATACGGAGCTCTCTTCAAAGACCTGAGGACAGCAACGATGTCCCAGGGAGGAGGCTTTGCCAGTATGTATTGGAGTGCAACCCTGTTCAAAGCTTCGTATGAGCATAGAGAGTTCCTACGAGAAAGAGAGATCGATTCCCTTCAGTCTGAGGACTTGGCTCAAGGTCAAGCGATAACTTTTTACCGCAGAGACCGAAAGGAGCTTCTCTCTCCGGAGGTAGATGTAAGAAGTCGGCAATCAAGGGGATAGAGGCTCCGAGAGGAGAACAGCCTCTCCAATGACACCAACCACAGAAGATGGCCAACTTGGTCTGATAGACAGACGTTGAGGACTTCCTGAGGTATCCTGACATTACTATCGCAGCCTGCCTTTTGCTGTGAGGAGCTGCTGGATAACCTTCACGAGTGAAGATGTAAAAAGCTCACTGCGTTGTGGAAGATCCTAACATGTGGTTGGCATAGGAGGTTGGGGAGTGGCAGAAGCACTCTCGGAGTCTCTACCAGCAGAAGTAGAAGGTCTGGGTACCATTCTACGTGAGGCCATTTCGGCGCAAATAGTGTCAAGGACAGGGAACGTGTGGATCGCACTCGATTCAACACCTGCCCTATCAGGCAAAATGGCAGACAAGCATAGACGTCTAGGCCATCCCAGGGGTGCTGGAGCATGTCCTCAAACACCGCGGCCGGATCTAGAACTGGAGAGCAGTAAATCGGTAACTTCCGATTTAGAGCAGTAGCGAACAGGTCTACCGTTGGGGAACCCCACAAAGTCAAGACTTTGTTCACTATCCGAGGAGCCAAAGACCATTCGGAGCCAACGATCTGTGTCCTCCTGCTCAGATTGTCCCCCAAGACGTTCCATTTGCCTGGAATGAACCGAGCTGTCAACCCTACCGAGTTGAGAGCTGTCCATTCGTGAATCTGCGCTGCTAGTTGGCACAGCTGCAGAGATACGGTACCGGCTTGACGGATCACATATGCCACTATGGTGGTGATGTCGCTCATCAGCGCCACCAAGTGACCTGTCAGAAGAGAACTGAAGTGCTGAGTGCCAGGGAGGCAGCTCGAAGTTCCAGCATGTTGATATGATCTCGACGTTCCTGGTCGGACCATAGGCCCGAAGCCAGGTGTTGCAGTAGGTGCGCACCCCATCCTTCCTTGGATGCGTCCGTAAACAGGAGCAGATCAGGTGGACGAGACTGGAGAGGGGAGCCCCTCAACAGGTTCGTGTTGTCCAGCCACCACTCGAGATCGGAGCGCATGTTCTCCTCCATTGGGACTAGTTCGTGAGGAGAATCGTGACTTTGCGACCAACGATTCTTCAGACCCCACTGAAAGGATCGAAGGTGCATCCAACTGTTTGGAACAAGGCGTTCCAGCGAGGCCAGATGTCCCAGCAACTGTTGCCACTGATGTGCTGGTAGCTGGGACTGTCGAAGGAAGGGCAGAGCGACACTTCGGAAGCGTTCCTGACTTTCCGGTGTTGGAGAGGCTTTCCCTGCAATGGTGTCCTCTAGAGAGGATTTCTTGTGGTTCACTATGATCCCCAGATCGTGACAAAATGCCAGAACCCTGTCTCAGTGGAGACGAAGCAGTTCCATCGAGGGCGCCAGTATCAGCCAATCGTCTAGGTAACACAATAGATGAATGCCCTGGCAATGAGCCCATGTTGACACTAGGGTGAACACCCGAGTGAAGACTTGCAGAGCTGTGGAGAGACCAAAACATAGGACCTTGAATTGGAACACTCTGTCCGCTACAACAAGACGAAGATACTTCCTGGACAACGGATGAATTGGGATCTGGAAGTATGCGTCTTTTAAGTCGATCGTCATCATGTAATCCAGGAGATGAATGGCCTGTCTGACTGTGCTGGAGGTCTCCATCCTGAAAAGGGTTTGCTGAACGAACTCGTTCAGGGCTGAGAGGTCGATGACTGGTCTCCAGCCTCCGGACGCCTTCTTTACAAGAAACAGTCGACTGAAGAAGCCTAGAGACTCGTCGAGGACCTCCTCGAAAGCATCCTTCCCCAGCATGTCCTGGACCAGCGGAAGACCCACCTATCTTGCTGGAGCAAGACAGACCCTTAGAAGTCTCTGCGTGAGACTTCTTGGGGTGGGTGGGGTTGGGGCGAGACCACCTTCTTCTTCCTCAGCTGGGGGGCCTTGGAAGTTGAAGGGAAGAGGCGGCAGAAGACGGTGATGAAGATGAAGATGAAGATGATGGCGACGACACCTTCCTCTTCTTCTTGGACTTCCTCTGCCAACTTCCTCAGGACAGCTGACAGGTCTCCCATCCAGGCTGGAGCTGGGGTGGTTGCGGTAGCAACGGGGCCCAACTCCACCTGGCCGGAAGGACCTGCGGGAGTGGCAGCACTTCCACGGGCAGGAATAGGGGCAGCAGGTACGGCGATGGCAACAGGTGGGCGACCTAAGGGCGAGCTCTTTGGGCACTCGAAGTCAGGGGGAGGAGCGAGGACAGCAAAACCAGGTGGAGGTGGTACAAGCTCCCTCTGGGGCACGTACGGCAATGCAGCTTGTACCACAGCCGTGGGGGTGACCATTGTCACATGCTGGGTATAAACCAGGTGAGGCGGAGCTGCATAAACCAGGGTCGACACACTCGTAGTCGTCCTCGTCTCTACCCCGGGGCTGCAGCAAGAAGATGGATGAGCCCCTGAATACTCTGAGTGCCCGGAAGACTCAGCAAGCGCCACACCTGCTGTAGGTCCCCACCTGTGAAGGCAGACACACCTGAGGAAGCAACAGTCGTGTTAAGGGGGGGTTCCTGTTCGCTCAGCGGGGGAAGGATCCTCCCGAGTGGACAGATAACCCCAAGTACAACTCAAGGTCAGGATGTCATCCTCCCTCCTCTGCACTCGACAGATCGAGTGATGAGGCGGAGAAAGAGACATCCCCTGAAGGGGAGAGAGCCATATGCGGGAGCTGACAAGGAGGGAGAAAAGATGACATATACGTCACCTGAGGTGTCGAGGGAGAGCTTTCCGACGACAACTTGGCGGCCCTACGTGCTTCTTCCTCTTTTTGTACAGCTCCCACTGCTCCTCCGACTAAGAGACCCAACAAACACAAGTTGAAATACGAGAGCATTCACGCCCTCGGCACCTTGTGCACAGAGGTTGAATGGGGGGCACTAGGGCTTCTCCAAATCGAGGGACTGCATGGTGATCCGCAATGCAATACCACAATAAGGAATGTATATAACAAAATAATAAGCACTTACAATCAACACACACAAGTATACTAGAACAGGTTGAAAGTCAAGGTAGTTGTCAACAATTCACAACAGAGGCGGGCAGAGAGACTAGCACACGTCTTCACCCGACGGCGGTCGACAGCAAAGTGGAATGTTTACATCCAGTCTGGCGGGACTCCCAACCATCGGACAAGCAGTTACTGCCAAACTACCTTATTAAATCTTACAACCGGTCCTGCTGGGGCTGATAGTAATTCCTTATGTAAAGGACCGATGGTTTGTATAACGTGTCGGAACAAAAGGTTAGTATGCCTTGGCTAAACTAAGGCCCACCATGGGTACGGTAGGAAAGCTAACCTTGGATAAGTCAGAATAGCCAGCCTAGGCTTCGTTAAACCATTCAGCAATAGTTCAACCTTGCCAATTCACCTAAATTGCCTAACTTTGTGAGTGGAAAAACAAAATAATGCAAGGCTAGTCTACGATGAGGCAAACACAGCTAAGACTGATATAATTTGTAGAATTTCATGTTCATAACATTGATATTGAGCTGTGCCATTTCAAATACAATATGAAAAAGCAATTTGTTGGTCTAAAAATATATACTATATTGGGTGCAGATATTAAAATACATAATATGTACATACATATATAAAATAAATATGTATAATCCAAATAATAAAAAGAAATACCAACAAGGGGCATACCCGTGATATATAAATAAAAAGATACCATCAAAAGCAATAAATATTGACAGCCATAGGGCTGATGAACCTACAGATGAAAATGCCTGCATACATCTTCATTCATTTCCAGTACTACCCCTATGCTAGGGGGTCAGTTGCCTGGTTGCATATTTCTCCCATCATCCTACCATCCTTTTCAAAATCCTCTTTCACTTCACAATGTCATTGTTTTACCGTCCTCTCAGCTTTCTACCTTTAAGGGTTCTGTTGCATAACCTGGAGTGATTTACATATAGGTAGGCATGTTACATGAGGTTTAAGATGAGGGCTTGAGATAAACAAGGCTGGAGTAACAGGCTTCCTTTTATTGCTGAACACAAGACGAAACATACATGGCCTGTTTTGCAAGTTGTCCTCAGTTGAAGTTACAGTATAATGCAGTATTAAGGTTACTTACTTATTAAAATTTATTATTCAGTCAAATTTTACCATAAACTATTAATGCATTTTGAATTTGAAAATATTATTTGTTTTAATGTGCGCTTTTGAGTGTTTCTGACATTCTTTTTGTTAGCAAATAAGCACCTTATAGAGATAGTGGTTCTCACCCACATATCCTCAATTCAGGGGACTACAGTCAGAACTAGGGATTTTTGGGTGGGGGAAATTACATAATTATTAAATACAAGAACTGGGGCTTGATCGTCACCTAGTTGGGGTTGGGGAAATCCCACCTCCTAAGCTAACCTAGGATACTTGATCCCCTAGACCCCAACTAACTAACCTTGGTGGCAGCCCTATAGGGCTACCTCTACCTAATCTTACCCTGGTAACTCGATCCTTACCTAGATCATAACCTAAGACGCCAGGACATTACCTTGTCCTCTGCCTAAGGCATTGCACATGACTAATAATAAGGTTGCAACCTAACCTAATCTAGGGCACACAGTCCTTAACCTAGGTAGTACATGATATTAGTTTGGAAGCAATCCATATACTAACTACCTAGCCTATTTGCCTTGATCTGAATATTACCAATGAGATAAAATGTCCTGGTACCTAGTATACTAGCCTATGGCCTAGGTAGTAGCACTTTTGCATTTTACTCCACCCAACCTCATCACTTCTTCATTAGGGTTCCCCGAAATCTAGGATAAAAAGTGTTGGGCCTATTAGCCTAGTAGGTAGTATGTCTAAAAGTACTCATTTAGTCTAGATAGGTAGGGTAAAAAACCGCATGGTACAGGGGTGGACCATGTACGATCAGCGTGAACTACCCCAAAAAAAGTACATTATAACGGGTCCTGACATCGGAGATGGGCATCAGTTGCGACTTGTTGTTGGTGAGAAACGGAGCTAAAGACCTCTACTCCGGTGTCAGGACACGTTATAATGTACTTTTCTTGGGGTTGTACACATTGATCGTACATGGTCCACCCCTGTACCATGCGGTTTTTTACCCTAGGTACTAGCTAAAAACACGAACATCAGATGTTCAAATCACACATAGCTAAGCATAGGAAAATGATACTATCCGGTCCAAAACGGGTAGATCTAGGGTACTTATCCACAGCGGCCTAGACTATGGCAGTTGCAGTTTTTCTATGCAGTTTTACCTAGGGTAAAAAAACCGCATGGTACAGGGGTGGACCATGTACGATCAATGTGTACAACCCCAAGAAAAGTACATTAGGTATAACGTGTCCTGACACTGCTGTAGAGGTCTTTAGTTCCGTTTCTCACCAACAACAAGTCACGTCTGATGCCCATCTCCGATGTCAGGACGCATTATAATGTACTTTTTTTGGGGTTGTACACATTGATCGTACATGGTCCACCCCTGTACCATGCAGTTTTTTACCCTACTGAACAAGAATTTTAAGTAATAGCTATTTACTTTAGTTGGACGACTGTAATCAACCGCCAAGGGCCCAGTACATTGGACGGCCCCCAATCCCTAGTGGATGTCGTATCCGCGGTTACGTTCCTTGCAGTCGGTGCGGACTGCTTCTGTAGAAATAGGACTAGGGTAAAATACCGCATGGTACAGGGGGTGGACCATGTACGATCAATGTGTACAACCCCAAGAAAAGTACATTATATCGCGTCCTGACACCGGAGTAGAGGTCTTTAGCTCCGTTTCTCACCAACAACAAGTCGCGTCTTATGCCCATCTCCGATGTCAGGACGCATTATAGGCTAATGTACTTTTTTTTGGGTTGTACACATTGATCGTACATGGTCCACCCCTGTACCATGCGGTTTTTTACCTACCTCAAAATGTGATAATAGTTTAAAGTACAATAATAACAATAAACATCAAAACGACTTGACACCCAAGGGTTACCTACTATAAGGTAGCTACCTAGTACTCTACCTACCTTTGAGCAGTTGAATTCATTGGGTAGATAGGTACCTAGCTATGCTAGCTCCGTTCACGAACTCTGGGGGAGACGTAATTCACAGTCGAAGTGTGCATATACACGACCATACGATAAAAACTAAGACTGGGTCAGGTCCTAGGTTGAGGAGACTACCTGGCCTAGTATATATCTCAGATTAGCAACAACTGTCACTTTTGATCGATTTTTGACCGAAGTTGACTACCTAGTACGACACATTCATTAATAATGATAGTACATCCACGAATCAATTATAAATTCAGAGAAACAATGATACCAACAACGACACCGAAGAGTTCCTTGATTACACTTGAAAAAATTATCTCATTTTACCCTCGGTATTACAATTTTCTGGTTAAATTCCTGGTATTCAGTATCGTGAACTTCCACCGTCCACGAAAGCCTCGACCATAACAACACCGTCGTCTGCGTTCAGAAAGAATGTAAACAAAAGGAGCTTTGGGTGCGTTTTATACTAACAGAAATACTCCATCGTTTATTTCTTTGGGTTTCTCGCTAGAAACAGTTACGGAGATTTAAATATACATCTCATACCGTTAATAAAATTAATTTTCTTGAATAATGCCTTTTTTATACCTGTTTCATTTTAAAAGCTGCACGGATTCGTTCAATGTTGTCGATAGTGTTGAAGTTTGACTCTTGGCAATTGTAAATATTTACAGTAACCGGGTCATTAAAATGTCAATCAGGAGATTATTACACCATTTTCGTTTCAGCTGTCACTTGACGAAAGGGAATACTTTCAATTAAAGTCTTTATTACATAGCTTACCCCCAGAAATATAAAACTGACAGCAATTATGTAGATATTTTATTGTATCCTTGGTATTGCCAGTGCTTAACCAGCTTAACTGGTAGCTACTACTTGAAAAACTGCTACTATATTATACGATGGTGACGATGATATTTTATACTTACACATACTGTATTAATGAACTACGACTATAAACAATTGTTTTCTTACGGTAGATGAAAGTAATTGCTCCGCGTCGCGCATTTCCTTGAAAATTTACGTATTTTATAGTATTGTCGTTGCCTAAGAATTTAGTTGTTTTTAGTCGGTCGACTATAATTAACCACGCAAGGGCTAGTACTAAACACAGCGAAATATATTTGACCTCTGAAATCCCTAGTAGCTTTTGTATTCGCGGGGTACCTTTTAACTAAAAACAAATATATATATATATATATATATATATATATATATATATATATATATATATATATATATATAGCAAAGTTAAACACTGTATCCGTGTTCTAATATGTTGTAGGAAGCCCACTAAAATTCGGAAAAAATTGAAAGTTTTTTTTATTTAAGCTTTCGGAGAGTACATTTCTCCTTCTTTCAGAAAGAGGGAGTGAATGTACTCTCCGAAAGCAAAGAAAAAAATTAAATAAAAAAACTTTAATTTTTTTCCGAATTTTAGTGGGCTTCCTACAACTATATATATATATATATATATATATATATATATATATATATATATATACTATATATATATATATATATATATATATATATATATATATATATATATATATATATATATATATATAATCAGGGTTTAACTTTTAAGTTGAGAAATAAGATATTTTTGTTACTGATCTTTACCAGTCCCGTAACATTAGAAACTGAACTTTTGCCTTAATGGTTGGGTGGATTATTTAGATTACGCTGGCCTTATGCCAGTGCAATCCCTTGACCAAAGGCAGCAGTGGCTGGGGGTAAGGCATGAAAGGGCAGTAAGGGGCCCTCTGTAGTCTTTGAACACTTACAAAATAGACAGGTAGTCTTAATAAGCAATCCATAGTTTTGCATAGACATAGTAGGCTTAATAAGCAATCCATACTTTTACATATCTACAATAATGATTTTTTTTTTACTGCAACTTTTAAAGTGGCATTTTTATTTGCACTTTTTTTCCCCTCAGAAAATGAAAATCAATGAATTCTTGGACATATCTGTTCTAAATTTTCAATTTAATAACAAAATCTGGTAACCATAAATAAAATTACTTTCACAGATTCCCACTTCATTCAGGTAAGGATGTCACAAATACCCTCACAGTCTAGTACAGCTGTATCCACTGTAATGAAGTGTTAATTTTCAGAGATGTATGTCTGTACCCAACATAAACTAACATCGGGAGACTTTTATCTTCCCAGTAGAAAGCCTGATTGATTGCATTTTTCCCAATGCTGAATTTATGGAAAGTAAAATGTAAAATTACTGTAACAAAAATAGGCTTCTTTGCTGAAACTGTATCTGATGCTTGCTAACCTTGTGCTGTTGATATGATCTACTCATGTCAAAATTAAGGTCCCACAATTTTTCAAGAGATAGTTTCTACTTTTAGAATTATTTAAAGGATTCCTTTTCTTAGGCACAGTTCAAGAGAACTTTACTGTAGTTCTTTAAAAAAAATTTCAGCAGTAAACAAAGTTTATGTATAGTAAAAATAAAATATTGTCACTGAAAAGATGTTCAGTTGGGAATGCTCCCAGAACAGACTTCGGTAATATGTACGGTGACTTAATTTGGACTTCTCAAAGCACAGTGCGTGCTTGTGTTGCAATACAACTGAGATTAGAGTCCAGCATCGTTGGCCCTCATTTCTTTTACACTTACTGAACAGTGAAAGACTGTAGTACAGTTGAGAACTTGACGCCTACATTTTTATCTTGAGACTGATCCACATTGGCAGGGGCGTAACTCCCAGGGGACGTGCCCCCCAAAGTTTGAGGTTGGGGGGACACAGTATACTCTGTCCCCACCCCAAAAATATCATACTTTTTTTAACAGATAAGGCAGAAAAGTTCCAAGGGATATAAGGTGCTTTGTTTCATGTATAAGGAAATTGTGCTCGTGATTTTACGTGTATATATATTTGTATTGAAAATCAACAATGCACAGCTATTGACAAATTCTATATGTGCTATGGTAAGTGTGTCCACAAAATATTTCATGGCATCCATACATATGACCCATAATTGCTTTCATATGCTTAATGTTAACCCATCCATATTATTTAGCTTACCTGCCCTTGTAGGCCTTTCAGTGCCCCTAAAAAGAGCTCACATTTAAAATTTTTTCTGGGGGGCTCACAGTGGCCCCCACACCCCCCAACTGAACAGGCTCACTTCGCTCGCCACCCATCCAATTGCCCCCCACCCCTCAAACTTTTTGGAACCAGTTACGCCCCTGCATATTGGTAGCCTATGTTGTCAAAAGTGGAATACATGCAGTCAAATTGCACTTTTAAGTTTCTGTAATGGACAGCAATTAATTATTTTTGTGATTTGAAGAATTTTACAGGTATGTTATACTCAGGCTACATATTGTTTACCTTGGTCATTACAGTAACAAAATGTTTTCTATATACTGTACCACCATTCACCGATCCTCTTACACACCATTAAACCAGTATGTCAAAATGTTTAAAGAAAGTTCTATATTCTCTACATCTACCACTCCATTATAACTTTCCTTTACTCAAAATATCTAAATTGAACAATCTCAAGACACCATCTGTTTTATATATTTACATATTGCAACCAGATAGTCAACTGTAACTCTCAAAATATTGAACCTGTACACCATCAGTTACATTTGAAATAAGTAATAAACATCCAAACCATTGCTACTTTTGAAAAAAAGTAATGCATGACAGTGTTCTGCCACAGCATTCACATGACCATTTAATAAATTGCATCATCAGTCCTTCCTTTTCTATTTTACTGTCTCTTGAAGATTTCTGGGAAATCTTCACTCTATCTTCTATTATCATGAAAACCAATAAAAGGTGAATGACCTTAGAGATGTAATAAAAAGACCATTTAATCATATGTAAAGATAAATTACACTCATTACTTCTTTTGATCTCTTACTTAAAAGGAGTGTTACAAAAAGTACCTACTCTACAGTATATAAATACAGTTCTTACAAAACCTGGAAAATAAAATATAGAGCAATGGCATAAATGATGATATCTGTGCACATCCAATTTTGTTCATTACATGATGATGAATACGTATGCACAATCAAATTAATTCTATTTCAGATTGTAAAAATGTGATTTTATAACATTTGAAATCCTCAAGGTATTGGATTAAAGGAATTAGATTTTAAATAATTTTTACCATTTCAAAAAGTACAGTATCGTATGAAAGTAAATACATAATGGGAAGTTTTATCTGACTGTTTTATCTCTTCAGTACTTCCAATACACTGATTTAATATTTTCTTTTTTCCTTAATACTATGTACCTTTAAGGAATGAACATGACTATTCTGAACATAGAAATAATTAAATTTGAAATATAAAACCATTACATAATCAATATCAATATGGATCTCCCTACACATTGGCACATTTGCCTATACAAGGTAGAATGAAGTCCATTGTAAGATACCTTACATCCATGATAAAAAAAAATATTTGTGAGCTTCAATTACAATAATAATAATACATAGTAGCAGTCGTCCACTTTTAAAAGCTCTCTTGCAAGCACATTAAATTCGCACTGGAAGTAAAGATGTAATGCACATTTATAAAAGCATATTTCATAAACTAATTCAAGAGTACAACAACATTTATTTCAAGGATAAAAAGGCAAGGATAATAAAGTCATCAAAGGAAATTCCAGAAATGTGTATGATTATTTTAAGACTAGATAAAACCAAGTTTCAGGTCATAATCATATGCAAGTATGTACTTAAAAAAACAAACATAATGGTTATAATCCTTCTTATTGCACCAAAGCTGACATAAATGAATGAATAACAAGTCAACAAATAATACCAAGTGTACAGTGATGCTCAAATCTGATGCAACATGATTCTTTTTGTATCATCTAGAATCTCAGACTCAACTGATGTTTCCAAGTAGCGTTAGACTTTTTTTTTAATTTCTAATGTCATATGTGTCGACAAGCTTGCAAATTCACAACTAGCACTATTTTCCTTATGGTTATATAAATATGATTCCTTTTATGCATTGGTATAATTCATAATAATTTCGTGCGATCTGATCTGATTTTTTTTTCTCATTGCTCAGTTCAAAGCACAGTATGATAAGGTTAGCGGTGCCGTCAATGACCGCACACTTAACATGCTCCTCAGGTTGGTCAATGTAACTTCCTCTGCAGCATTATAACAGTAGACCTAAAAAGCTCAACAATCATAACATTTTCAAAATAGGAATATAATATGAATTACAACAAGTTTTCATTGAAAGTTGAAGTTTTGCTGTGTTTAAGCTGCCTGTTTGTTGCAAAATAATTATATGGGCCTAAAGAATTAATCTAAGCCGTCTGAGATGTAATGTTACGACTGAATTTGTTTGTAGAGATCAACTGTTCTTTGAGGAATAAAAAGATGATTAATTTGATTATATGGAGAAGATGGTTATTAATCGAAATATTCTTAAAAGTTCTTCTGCTAGTTTTTGGTGCATAATTTATTTTTTCATAGAAGTGCAAGAATGTGTAGATAACCTCATTTGCTTTCTGGCCAGAAATTGTTAATATAGAGATGTGAATGCTAAGTGTAAAGTAAAGAAATCAAACACACCTAGGCATAGGGACAAAATCTTGGCTGACAAAAGAATATTCCCATAGGCGAATATTTGCTAGTAAGCCATCATTTTTGGAGTGGTTAAGAAATATATCATAAATAATTTTATTTGTATGAAAATCCAAATATTCCTCTAAAGAATATAAAATGAGTTTACAAAGATAATTGTTGTCGCTACTCATTGCAGACCTACATATGTAACACCAGGTGGTTCTTGTTGCACCACCACCATAATGGTTGCATCACACACCCCACTCACACATTGATATCAGTGGGCAATCTACTTTTGTATTTACATATTTACTACATTTTTTTCAGCATTGAGGAGTAAAAACAATCAAATAGGACCATTTCAAATTTTATGGTTGCTTTGGAAGTAATATGTATTAATGTTATGACCAATTTTTAAAAAAAATTTTATTTAACCAAACTGAGGTTTGATGACAACTTCTCTTTGGTCAAATGCATCAGCTATGAGTGAACAAAAGTTTTGGAAAAGTTTCATAATTGTTTTTTTCTCAAATTTGGCTACATGTGACATTTTCTTAAAGTTTTGAAATATATGACAGAATTCACTCTTATGGAACATGTTATGGTCTTATTGTATGCAATATTCGTGTTTTTGCATTGAAATAATAGATAAATATGGAGCGTGTTAGACTGCCAGTTAGTGAATTTTGAACGAAATCCTATGCAGTCATGTAGCATCAGTTCTAAGCATAACTGTACAATGGTGCCAAATTATTCAAAAGACACATCAGTAATTTATTTGAAACATGAAAATAGCACATTATTACTTATCTAAACTTAAAAAGGAACCTTAATTTTTCTTTACTAGGTACATTTATCTTGTTGTACCAAAAATTCAATAAAAGCTACTGTTTACACCATTATAATAGGCTTACTATGATAAATTTCATATAATGTTAAACGCAGCAATAAAAGCAGCAGATATAACTAAGAGTAAAGATTTTAATAAATAAAAATTGTAATACTGGAAAAAGTATTTGAAACCTTGATATCATAAGCCTATGAAAAGTCTGTTTACCTCCTGTCTCCATGAAAGACATTAACAAAGTGTCTTCTAGCTACCACTTATGAAAGCTATCAACAAAGTAGTAAGTGTCACAGCCACTGTTCAGTTGTTATAGCTATGCAAATTCTAAACCACTGCAAAGTCCATGATAAGTTTTGTTTTCCTTACAATACCTACAAAAATGAAAAAAATGACTACAATTAACATAATTTTCACTCTAACAGTTGTTAGATGTATGAAAACTGACACTTTAGTTATAAAAGCAAGCATTAACAGACTATTTCCATACTAGCATACTGTTTTAATTATTAAGCTTACTTTCAAAATTTTCCAACCACTTATGCATAGCAAGCCTATTACAAGAGCTGTAATAGAAAAGACGGATTACACTGCCATCAATGAACTAGTTAACTCGATTTCGCATACAAAATAGAATCTCTATGTTGTAAGTTTCTTTTAAAACTGATGCCCATCTTTTAGATCAGAATGTATCACAACATGCACAATAGCTCAAGAATGCTCACCAACATGTTCAAGTCTTCATTATAGCATGAAATACATAATGCTACACAATTAAGATGCTTACACAATTTTCAAATTGACAAATGAATGACAAAAACTTGATCATGCTACACATTCCACCTAAGGCAACAATTCTTAATATGACACCACCAATATTCAATCAAAGGCTATTATTCATTATATCTTACTACGATGCTGCAACTGCAACTCTCTCTTTGCTTTTTTCCTTTTCCTCTTCAACAGCTTCTGAAAAAAACAAAATTTCCATCAACACATTTTCTCTTTCTCTGATGCCTAAACATTGACATAAATATTCCCAATTCTATGATACCTAAATTCTTTCATAAGCCTTGACAAAGAAGGGAGGTTATTTTCTGGATACCCACTAAGACCATTACTGATAAATAACCATAAATTCCTCTCAATCTAAAGCATTGATGTTTTTACCTCTGATGATGTCTAGTAACACTCAATAAGTCTTCTCCTTCATCATATTTACCTATGTAAGGTAGATCTAAATTTGGGATGTTTCAGTGATTTTAGTTTCACCACCATATAAAAATGTATCATCATCATAACTATTATCTAAAAAGAAGTGCAGAAATCTTTATGGAAAAGGACAAAAGTCAAATGACTTGACTGGCAAAACTCCACACAAAGTATTACTTTATGTGATAAAAAAGCAAGAAAAGCTAGGAGTAAAATCAAATAACCAGTTAGTACCTAGTTCTTTCTATATGCAATGGTTAGGTACCGTTCCACACCAGGAAAAATAAAATTTTGAGAATGCTACCAAGACTATACCTTCCTTAAGCTACATTAAAGGGGAATCTAGACTCTACAAATGTAAATCATAAAAACTCTGACGAAATGTGTCAGTTTTAGATGAACTTCTCAGTCACCTCCCACCAAAAGGCAGTACTACAACATTACCTCAGTTTTATATTAAATTTTAGTCATCTCTTCAGTTTATGCCATCCAGCCAATCAAACGAAAATGACACTTTTGTTTTGCGTATCCATATCAATTCTTGTCCTTTAAAAGCATTTGGGTTTTCCCGGGGTAAATCAGAGAGTTGCGGGAAAAGTGCTGAGGTATGGACTTGGGGTTACACAGTCCATTTACTATATTAACAAGAATCTGGGATGTACCCGTTCACATATGCGAGCTTTCAATTTTTAATTTTAAGTGAAGCTCTTGGTTTAAGTAAACTTTCAGCACACTGGGTACCACCCCTTTTGTATAGAGGCCACCTGAAAAAAAAATCCTTGACTAGGCTTTCACCAAAGTCAATACTTGAATCTATCAATATAACCCAGAAAGTACAATCCAACAGAGGCAATGGCTGCTGAGAGGATAAGCTGCACCAGTCATACTCATAATGGTGTTTTAATTATATTCTCAATACTCATAATTTCAAATATAACCCAGAAAGTACAATCCAACAGAGGCAATGGCTGCTGAGAGGATAAGCTGCACCAGTCAAGTTGAAAGTGAACAATTCTACCCAGAACATTCCTAGGTAGTACTTATGAAGCCAGATAATCTCCAATCAATCAATGACCAGAAATTTATGGCAATGTTGGGTTGATCTCCACAGAGGAGACAAAACAGTCATGGGGAAGTATTAAAAATGGGTTTTGCAAAACCTGAACACTGCATTGGCGGCTCAAAAATAGAGGGAAGCTGCATTAAAAAAATTGTTCCATCACAATAACATTCTGATAAATTCACTTGCAGCTGCACGTGAAGTCCTAAAGGTTTTTTATATGAAAATTTTCAGCACTTTTCCTTTTGTCCTGATCTTACTCCTCCAAATCTCTTCCTTTTCCAAATCTCAAAGAATACTTAAGAAGAATCCACTCTGACTCTTTGGATGATTCTAAACAAGCAGTTTTAATTTGCTTTAAAGAAAAGGTTGCAGGAACTACAAAGAAACGTTGTAAAGGTGGAAAAATGCCTTGAAAAATGTATAAGTTAGATGGTGGATATGTAGAAAAATAATGTTAATTTTTCTGTCTTAAGATTTAAATAACTTTTCATGTACTACTCTACATTACTTTCCTGGGCTAGGAACAAGAAAGAATAGTAAAGGCTTTTTTAACATAACTTCTGTAAAACAGAGGAAATACGTTTGCATGAGAATCTAGCTTTATATAAATCTTCAGTTGATTGTTTCTTTGGATAGTGTTTTTTACATTGCATGGAACCAGTGGTTATTCAGCAACAGGGCCAATGGCTTTACACGACTTCCAAACCAAACCGAGAGTGAATGCCTATCACCAGAAATACACATCTCTAACCCCTCAATGGAATCCCCAAGAATCGAACTTGTGGCCAATTGAGGTGGCAGGCCAAGACCATACCGACCACGCCACTGAGAAGCTCAAATCTTCAATTGAAAACCTTTATGAACTAGAGGGTTCCAAAGGAAAATCTTCCTTCAAAGAGACCCAACTTACAGGGAGAATGATGATAAATAATTACAAAGGAGGAAACAGAAAATAAAACTGATACACCTGAATTCAGATGTCAGTAGAGAGCAGAAATGAATTTGCGCCTTGTTTAAATATTTGGAAATCAGAAGACTCCACAACTGTACTACATAAACCATCTCACATTTTAGTTGTAGCCAAATTAAACTCTTAGCAAACAGAATAGTATTAAATTCAATTCTAGAAAATGATACACTGTTTGCAGCAATCGCCTGCCTAGTGTTGCAAGCAAAAACAGTAAGTCAGGTAAAGAGGAGTGCAGAGGAAGTTTGTCATTGTAGTACATTTTAAGCAAATAAACTTATGAACTCACTTTATGTCTATGCCATAAGTCAACATTAAGAGTTGGCAAAATGAATTTAATTGATGACATAACTCTATCCAAGAGTTTCTGATGCGAGGCAGCACTAAAAGACCATTCTGCAGAACAGTACTCCAAACAAGAAGGAATAACAGTTAAAACACTAACTATAATAGGTTCATCAAGAAACATTAAAAAACATTTCCGCAAGACACCATTTGTTTCTGAGAAACAGATAAAGCAATATTATGTATGCATATGCTTCTTAAAAGTCAATTTCTTATCAAAAGTTACACCTAAAACCTTAAAGGTCAATGACATTTGAAATCACATCAGTGTAAATCAGGATGAAAAACCAAAAGTGTTCTGTACCTTCTATCACAACTGGAGTTTTAGAAATTTCAAGCATCATGTTTAAAGCCTACTCCACTCATGAATATGAACAAGATCTCTGTTCAAGGATTCTGCAACCACAGACTTTAAGGCACAGAGAAGGAACTTCAACTTGAAAATTAGCATCACTGGAATATGCAATCAATTTGTTCTCCTGACCTTGCCACATGTCAAAGTATAAATTATAAATAGCAAAAATCCAAAACACTACCTTGCGGAACAATTATCATCATTATTATTCAGTAGATGAACCCTAATCATATGGAACATTACTACAGCTACTATATTGGCCTTTAACACAGACCTCTTACACTCTGCCTATTGAAACTTCACTTAAAATATTAATAAAAGACCCATTTCCCAATATGTAATGTTAGGTTGTAGATTAGTTCCATGATTCAGTGTCAAAGGCTCCACTGAAGTCTAAATTGACCATGCGTACCTCTGCACCCTCATCAAGAGCACTCTGCAAGACAGTAGATATTACCAAAGGTGCATTACATGTATCAAAGCCTTTACAAAACCCAAATTGTAATGCTGATTGCATGTTATTGTCCTCAACAAAGCTACCAAGAAACTTAGAGAGTAGTTTCACAAAAACGTTAGATAAAAAATAGATAACTGAAAGCAGCCTAAATTCTGTGAGGCATGAGGAAGGACTTTGTCCATGGGTAATGCAGCGATGATTCCCTTCTCCAAACAGATGGAATACCTGAAAGTCCAACTAAACTTCTGGAAACAATAGCAATCTTAGGATCAGTGAAATAAGCTTTCTACAAATGATGGGAAAGATCCCAGTAGGGTTTATACTGCCATAGCTAGCAAGACCCACAAGCAAAGTTCTGACTTCTCTAAACCTGAAGGCCATTGATCACTACTTAGGCTCCGGACTCACCACACTGTTAAGCTCACAAAAACTTGAGCCAAAAGTTCTGCCGTCTGTTTAGGGCAACATATAGTTCTATCAGTTCCTACAAGAAGGGGAATGTTTGAATGGTCATCACCACTGCAGAGCAAGATCTTCACAACCTCATGATAGGCTCTCCGAGACAATCAGAGATTGACTTTTAAGCCCAATGAAATTATACCCAAAAAGTCTGAGCGTTTGTTCTTCCATAAATGACAACCTTTTGTTTTTCAAGATAGGTAAGCTTACATGCAGCATTAAAGCATGGATTATCTTTAAGACAAAAGTTTAGGATTTTAGAAGCACTTCTACTCTTGATAGCAGTCTTAACATGGTCATTTAACACTCAATAATAGTTGGACTTTTATAAATTCTGCTCCACCTCAGCTCAATAGGATTATTGTGAATACACTGGCCTTGGATTTAAAGTATGTACTATACCTTCTTGAAAGGTATAAGAACTTGCAACCAAACCCATGAATAGGTCACACTTAAGAAGGAAGACAATAGCCCAAGCCAGCATTATGCCAGGAAGTGTGGTAGTGTGAAGAACATTCTCCTTAGTGATGACCTCTGGACTCAGCCCATCCACAATGGGCAGCTCAAGTTTTGAAAGACTGGCAATGTACTATACTGCATTTAGGATAACAACACCATGAAGATAATAGAAGATACTTTCATTAATTACAAAGAACAAAAATTATATTGTACTTAGGATGAAAGACTGGCAATGTACTATACTGCATTTAGGATAACAACACCATGAAGATAATAGAAGATACTTTCATTAATTACAAAGAACAAAAATTATACTGTACTTAGGATGACAACACTATGAAGATAATAGAAGATACTTTCATTAATTACAAAGAGCAAAAATTAAACGCAAAGTCTGATTACCACTAGTAATACTGTTAAAGTTGAACACATCAAAATACAAACTGTATACCATATACATAAGAAAATAAAAATAGTAAACAGAAATACCTTATTAGGTACCATGAAGTGAGTTAAAAAATTATTTGATAAAAGATTACCAAGTTGGGCAAAACTGGATGAAAAACAGCCTAGTCAAGCAATTTGAAATATAAAATAAAGAAATGCACAGTTATGCAATAAATGGATTTTCTCAAAGACAAACAGTTAACTAACATTAATGTAGGATATATAATTTGTCTTCAATGATAATTATTATAAAGGATTAGATAAAAGCATGCACTTCCTCACAGAACAATAACTCTGGCTTCCCCCCATACCATAAAGGAGTGAAATCAGCTTGGCCCTTACAACTTTCAACAGGAACCTTTGTCATCACTGTCACTAATGTGAAAAAAAAAACCACCAGGAAGAAATCGAACATAAGCTTCATCACCGACTAAATCTTATATCGCAGGTGTCTTAAAGTGAAGAAGTTTTAGTACAATAACCTGCTCAAGTTATTAAATTCCACTAATGTAACCAAGTGCCCTATTCTTACTAAGACAGCCTCGCCAAACTATTAGATATCTAAGAATACCTTATCCACACAAATACGTACTGGGTTACAATATCTAGAAAGACAGACAAACATATACACCTTTGAAAGGCTTTGTAACTAAGATTAAAAAAAAAACACCCCAGAGAAGTATTATTATATGACGCCACTTTATCTGATAGTATTTGGATGTAAGTTTGTTAACATATATAGTATATTGTGACTTCCTTGGGTTTGCATACACATCAATTAATGTTAACTAAAAAACCTTCAGACTTGATGGTTTAGGTAAAAAGTATTTGACATGGGTACTGGTCTGAAACCAAAGAATGTCATTTGACATGTGGCTTTAAATAACACTACCACATCAAACAGGGAAAAGAAAAAATATATAATGCAGGAAGAAAAAAATTACAACCATAAAATATTTTAACAATAAAATATATTTACAATGAAGGGAAAGGTCCTTGACATAATTTTCTGGTTCAGTAACCCACCTTACAGGTCTGATTCTAAATGATAGCTTAGCTTATTAAGGAAAAAAAAGTGTCTCTTGTCATTTCAATGATGTGTCAACCACTACAAACCAACTGCAAGCTTTGCACAACTTTAGAAAAAAGAAACAAACCTGGCAGTGTTTCTGGAACATCTGGCAATTCCACTTCTGGATTATCTGCTGCTGTGGGAGCATCTGGCAACTGTTTCTGAACAGCATCAGCAATAAGGGCATCAAGTTCTTCTTCAACTGCTGACTCATCTTCATCAGTTAAGGCTCCGCCACCCAACAAGGCTGATATCTCCTACAAAGGAAATTTACATTATAAAGTCAACTCCATCATATCAAAGCTATTACAGCCATGAATTAGTTCATTCTTTTACTGCAAGGTTGTAAGAAAAATTCTGAGTTTACTACAGTACTGCTTATTTAGTTAGTAATATGAAGCTGTTGGATATGTGACAAATTTCTTCCAGAACTAGAATAATCTAACATAGTTATGTAAATGCTAAATAATCTAGATCCAATAATGGTGTAACATTTTTTTTGACATGTGTGGCTTCTTATTTTTTTTAACAATAAAAATATGTTAATCTGATGAGGTTAACCCATCTCCACGAAGTGCTGTTGATTTAAGAGGTTCCTTTAAAACATTAATTAAGTATACATTATGTATTGTCTTGAAACTCTTAAGATTTTCTTCCAAATGATATGCATTACATACCCTCTGTTTTTCAGCAGCCTCTTCAGTTTCGTCCAAAATTCTCTCAATATCTTCTATATTCAACATCTGATTAATTTGTTTCAGAGATTCATTGCCAACCTTCAAGCTGTCAACCACCTGTAATTAAAAACATTCAACTAAAATAAAGGTGCCTAGGATGACCAGGGTGCATACAGTCGAGTTACCATTTTACTGCTAACTTGTATTGTTTCAAAATACAGTAGAGTACTTAATCAGTACAGTGATTAACATTATATAAATTAACATGAACATACCTTCATTTCTATTTGAGCAAATTCTAAGTCTTGTATCATCCTCTCAATATTTTCAAGGGTTCCATCTGTTTTATTAAGCTGTTCTTCAATGAATTTCTTCTTTCTGAGCAATAACTTTGCTCTCCTGAAAAAATAAAAGTTTAGGATCATAATTAAAAGTACACATTCTTAAGCTTTTGGAGTATGCAATAGATGGAAATGTTCCCTGAATGTGGTAGGAGAGTTTGTTACTGGAGAGTCTGCCTTAATACTATATTTGTACTCCCTGGAATCTAATCTCCTTAACATCTTTAAATAAACAGGAGGCTACGAGAAAAGACAAACTGCTGCTTCTACACCGAAATTTCCCCCCAAAATTAGTGCTTGGTCATTTTTCACTGCCTTGCCACATGATATCATCACAAACATTTTTATATCAACTTTTCCCTTCATGCACTCCGTTGTGGAATGAGTTCTCTCCAATCCTTCCTGTCTCTTGCTATCTGAACTCCTATTAGGTCTAAGCCTTGCTACATCTATAATGTACATTATTTTTATAAGTAGGTGTCTTGTTCATTATCATTGGACAGGTTCCCATTAGAATGTTATAACAAATTGGCCTCCCACACCTTATGTTGGCTTGAGTATCTTGATAAATTAACAGTTTCTGAATTTGCGAGCCAACACCTCACAAGTAGGTTCTCTTTCTAACTCAGCTATTTCTCTTAAAGGTCGGTATGTTACAACTTCTTTGTATGAGCTTTTTAATGATAAAAGTAAATTGTTTTCCCTGAGTGTTCCTGTATAGACATGGCTTTGCTGTTTTTTTTTTTTTTTTTTTTTTTTTTTTTTTTTTTTTGTATGACTCCTACTTGATTCTTGCTTACTTCAAAGCTGTTTTTGCTTCCATGGTGCTTCAAAATATTTACCTGCTGGAACTAAAATTTTCTGGCCTTGGGTCAATTATCTCAACTGTATCTATTTAAGGGTATTCTTTCATTTATACATATTAAATTTCCCATACATTTTATTCAGACCATTGAATTCATTGTAAGAGGCATAGACTCTCTATGACTTACTTTCTCCTATTTTTATTCACACGAGTGTCAACCACAGACTAGAGGACTATCATGCCCTTTCATGCTATAGTACTATTTATCTTTGGTACAGAATCCCTATCACCTACATGTTCAAACTAAAGTGTATCCCTTCATCCACATCACCACCTCCCATCATAATGTCTTTAATAGTTTTATATTCTATATGTGGTCACTGAAATCCAAATCTCTGACAGTTAATTCAGTTCCTTAACAGTTGTACAACTCATGTACCCTGTATAGAAAAGACTTGAGTTTTGGTCAGTTTTGACTTCTCTTA
>NC_087221.1:20305024-20331947 GCF_015104395.2 Macrobrachium nipponense
TTTTGACTTCTCTTAGTTTCATGATATGACATAATACTTCAAAATACATATTTTTATATTTTAAAATACACATTTTTAACACAAAAAGTGATTATTCCAATCCTTTGAGACTCACACTAGAAAGAAAAGTAGACAACACATCATATCATAACCACCTTAACCATAAAAATGGTGTCTACTTGAAGGAAGACTAATCGCCATGATAGGAGGAGAGGAATACGTAAACAATATTTTTAAATGTAACCTGCAACATCTGACATAAATTTATATCAGGGTTGCAGAGCAATTTATCTTGATAAACTAAAAAGAGCAGGGAACATAATTACCTGCTGCAATTGACTGCTACTATACGTATACCAAAAAATGAAAAGTAAAACTAGTTTGAAGGTTTAACAATATGATATTGTTAAGATACAATAAAGTTTTGTACATACTTACCTGGCAGATATATACTTAGCTATAGACTCGGTCGTCCCGACAGAATTTCAAAACTCGCGGCACACGCGACAGGTAGGTCAGGTGATCCACCATTCCCGCCGCTGGGTGGCGGGGTCTGGAACCATTCCCGTTTTCTAAGCCATAATTTCTCTTCCAACTGTCTCCTGAGGGGAGGATGGGTGGGCCATTAATCGTATATATCTGCCAGGTAAGTATGTACAAAACTTTATTGTATCTTAACAATATCATTTTTGTACATGAAAACTTACCCAGCAGATATATACTTAGCTGATTGGCACCCTTGGTGGCGGGCAAGAGACAGCTAAAACAAAATAATACTTAAACTAAATACATTAAAAAACAGGGAAAAAACAACCTATGTTCTTGGATAAAATAATCCATGGTTCCTACCTGATTGGGCTGAAGACTTCATGACTACTGTCGATGAGTCTGCCTGCCTCAAGAGTTTCAACGAGGAATGAACCTATGGCTGAAAAACTCTTTGGACCGTGTCAATGGGGGCTAGCCCGCTTACGCGACAGAGCCTATTCTGGATCGTACCAATGGGGGCTGACCCACTTACATGGTAGAGCCTTGACCTTTTGTCATATCAATGGAGACTCGCCCTCTTACATGACAGAGTTAAGGTTACTAAAAAATAATCACAAGGAGCACTGAAGCCAATCCCGATCACCTGACCATGTTAGTACTGTTATAATCTATGAATTGCAAGAGGGTTCCCTATTCCCTCTGACAATTAACCAATAAAAACAACCACCAATACAAGATAATTTAAACACTAAAGTAAATTACGAAGGATTAGCCTCAGCCCCTTCTCCCAGCACTGAATTCGCCGAAACATACGCTCCCAGAGCAAAGCACTTTTCGTACGAAATTTTTACGTCTCTTAGGTAATTCGAGGCAAACACAGAATTACATCTCCAAAACGTAGACTCTATAAGTGCCTGCAGAGACCATGTTTTGTGAAATGCCATTGACGTAGCTATGGCTCTCACTTCATGAGCTCTTACTCTGAGAACCTTGAGGTGCTCTTCATCGCACTTAAGGTGAGCTTCCCTTATTACATCCTTTATGAAGAATGTAAGGGCGTTCTTGGAAATCGATCTTTTCGGATCTCTTACAGAGCACCAAAGACTTTCTTCTGTACCTCCCAGCAACTTTTTCTTCTCCAGGTAGAACTTGAGTGCCCTGACTGGACACAAAGTCCTTTCTACTTCTCTTCCTGTTAATGAAGATAGTCCTCTTATCTCAAAGCTTCTTGCCAAGGCTTGAGGGATTTTTTCATTTTTTGCTAGAAAAATGGTTTAAAGGAGCAAATCGCTGAATCCTTCTTAAAACCCACTTTACCTTCCAAAGCTTGCAACTCGCTATTCTCTTAGCTGTTGCTAACGCAAAGAGGAATAATGACTTTCTCGTTAAGTCTCTAAAAGAAGCTGCGTGAGACGGTACGAATTTTTCCAATTTTCGACATTAGGAACTTGAGGACCACATCCAGGTTCCAGCTAGGTTTCTTGATTACATGGTCTTTCGTGGTTTCGAAAGACCTTATAAGGTCATGTAGATCTTTATTATTGGTCCTCTATGTCGAAAGACTGAGGCCAGCATACTTCTGTAACCCTTCACTGTTGATACTGCCAGGTTACAGTCTTTTCTCAAATATAGGAGAAAATCTGCAATTTCAGTTACAGAGGTACTGGAAGAGGATATTTTCTTCCCCTTACACCATCTTCTAAACAACTCCCACTTCGACTGATATACTTTAGAGGTGGAGACTCTTCTGGCTCTTGCAATAGCCTTCGCCACTTCTCGTGAAAAGCCCCTTGCTCTGACAAGTCCTTCGACAGTCTGAAGGCGGTCAGACTTAGAGCGGGGAGGTTTTTGTGAAATCTGTCGAAGTGGGGTTGTTTGAGATCGTTCCTCAGTGGAAGCGATCTTGGAAAATCTACTAACCACTCCAGCACCTCTGTGAACCAATCGAGAGCTGGCCAGAAGGGAGCGATGAGGGTCATTCTTGTTCCTTCCGAGCAAGCGAACTTCCTCAATACTTCCCCTACTATCTTGAAAGGAGGGAATGCGTATGCGTCCAAGCCCGTCCAATCTAGCAGAAAGCTGTCTACTGCTACTGCTTGTGGATCCGAGATCGGGGAGCAATAGTTCTCTAATCTGTGGATGCCTTGGTCGCGGAACAGGTCTATATTGGGCCTTCCCCACAGATGCCATAGTTGCTGGCAAATCTGAGGATTGAGAGTCCATTCCGTGGGTAGGACTTGTTCTTTTCTGCTCAACAGATCTGCCCGGACATTTTTCTCTCCCTGTACAAACCTTGTGAGAAGAGAAATCTTCCTTTCCAGAGCCCAAATCAGCAGATCCTTTGCTGATTCGTACAGGGAAAAGGAATGCGTCCCCCCTTGTTTCTTTATATAAGCGAGGGCTGTTGTGTTGTCCGAGTGAATCTGAATCCCCAGACCTGAGACCTGTTCCTCGAAATGAACTAAAAAAAAACTAAAGCTAGATGAATGGCTGTTAGTTCTTTTTTGTTTATGTGCCAGGACACTTGTTCTCCTTCCCAAGTGCCTGACACTTCTTCCGAACCTAGGGTCGCTCCCCACCCTGAATCTGAGGCGTCTGCAAATAACGCTAGGCGAGGGTTCTGTAAGCGAAGGGAGATTCCCTTGCTTAGTTTCTGTGGATCTAACCACCAGCGGATATTCTCCTTGATCCCTTTCGAGATTGGAAATGTTTCTCCCAGATTGTTGGACTTCCAATCCCATTTCTCCTTCAGATAAAATTGAAGGGGTCGTAGGTGTAGTCTTCCTAAGGAAATGAACTGTTCCATCGAGGAGAGGGTCCCCAGTAAGCTCATCCATTCCCTCGCGGAACAATGTTCTTTCCTTAAGAAGACTGCCACCTTTTCTAAGCAGCGTTCTCTCCTTTCCTGCGAAGGATACGCTAGAAAATCCCGAGAATCCATCTGAATCCCCAGATAGACAATACTCTGCTGGGAGTCAGCATGGATTCTCGCGATTGACTAAAAGTCCTAGGGACTTTGTCAAATTTAGAGTAAATAAAAGGTCCTCCAGACATTTTTTCTCCGATTGGGCTCTTATTAGCCAATCGTCCAGATATAAAGAGATCCTGATCCCTTCCAGATGTAGCCAATAAGCTACATTCTTCAAGATGTCCGTGAAGACTTGAGGGGCAGTCGAAAGTCCGAAACACATCGCTCGGAACTGGAATACTTTCCCTTGGAACATGAATCTCAGATATTTCCTTGCTGCCGGATGAATTGGCACATGGAAATACGCATCCTGAAGGTCCAGGGACACCATCCAGTCCCTGGACGAAGAGCAGACAGAACAGAGGAAGACGTCTCCATCGAAAATTTCTTCTTCAAGACAAAGAAATTCAGGGCACTGACGTCTAGAACCGGTCTCCATCCCCCCGATGCTTTCGGTACCAGGAATAGCCGATTGTAAAATCCTGGAGACTGGAGATCTTGAAGCAGTTCTACCGTTTCCTTGGAAATCATCTGTTCCACTGCTTGCAAAATAGCAAGCTTTCGGACCGGATCCGAGTATCTTGCAGTCAACTCCCTTGGAGTTGTCGTCAAGGGAGGATTTTACCCTGAAGGGGATCAAGTATCCTTTTTTCAGGATCGAGAGGGACCAAGAGTCCGCTCCCTTCTGCGCCAGACTTTTGCAAAGTGGAGTAGTCTGGCGCCTACTTTCGTCTGGAGGACTCCCTGCTCATCTAGACTTCCCGAAGGACCTTCTAGATGGTCTACTCCTTCTATCTGGTCTGCGACCTCTAAGAGGGGTCCTAGAAGAGGAGGCACCTCGAAAGGGCTGTACAAAAGAGGGTCTCTCTTTTTTCTCGATAGGCACGGCCGGCCTAAACTTCTTGGCTGAGTGAGTGAGGAGATCCTGAGTTGCCTTCTCCGTAAGAGATTTAGCAACCTCTTTAACAGTCTCCTGTGGAAACAGATGCGGGGACAACGGTGCAAAAAGAAGGGATGTTCTTTGTAAAGGTGATACGGCTCTTGCTAGAAAAGAGCTAAAGACCGATCTCTTCTTTAAGACTCCCGTTCCGAAAAGCGAGGCAACTTCTACGGAACCGTCCATAACCGCTCTGTCCAAGCAAGCCAGGACGCTTGAAAGTTCCTCCATGGAGACAAAGTCAGTGTCCTGAGCTCTCTTAGCTAACGCTCCCAAAGCCCAGTCCATGAAGTTGAAGACTTCCAGGGTCTTAAAGAGGCCCTTTAGAAGGTGGTCTAGCTCAAACATGCCCCATGTTGCTTTAGCAGAAAGCAAAGACTTCCTCCTGGAAGAGTCCACTAAGGAAGCGAAATCCGCATCTGCGGATGAAGGGAGGCCTAACCCCATAGGTTCCTTGGTCTCGTACCACCTTCCTGGTTTACCTGTTAACTTGGAAGGAGGGCAGGAAACTGTTTTGCCCGCTTCCCTTCTGGAAGTCAACACTCTGAAAGGTCTTTCTTTAAGCCTTTTTCATACAAAGAGCAAGGCGCATCTTGACGAAGGAAGATGACTTGTGAGCTTTTGTGCTCGACATCAAAGATCCTGGTGAAGGAGGGTCAGCAGGATGAAGGGAGTCTCCGAACTCCTTGAGCAGCAAAAGGGAAAGCCTCTTGTAGTCAGAAACTGCTACATCTACGGGCTCCTCCTCTTCCGATACCTGTTCCAACGGATCCACCGAAGGAGACCGTTTTGGAGTGATCTGGCTCTTCCCGGGAGAAGAACTCCTTTCCCGAGAAGGGGAGCGCTGAACGTTCGAACTTCTATACGAAGAGTGAGGCTCCTGTCTGTCCGAAACACTCTTGCGCCTACTAGACTCTTGTCTAGGCTCTTGCGGTTCGCCAGGCTCGCGGCGCTTGATAGGCTCCTGGCGCCCTGATTCAAGGCGCTTGAAAAGATCCCCGCGTCCTGATTCCTGACGCTTAACAGGCTCTTGGTGCCCTAACTCTTGACGCCTAACGTACTCCTGGCGTCCTGCCTCCTGGCGTCCTGCCTCCTGGCGTCCTGACTCCTGGCGCCCTGACTCCTGGCGCCCTGACTCCTGGCGCCCTGACTCCTGGCCCCGCCCTGACTGCTGGCGTCCTGATTCCTGCCTTCTAGCAGACTCCATGACGTCTGAATCCTGTGGTCTGAGAGGCTCTTGACGCCCTTTCTTGCGTCTCGCTGCCTCTTTGCGCCTGCCTGGCTCCTGGTCCTGCAGACCCAAAGGATCCTGATACTTAAATCGGTTTTGTCTATCTTCCGGTTCCTTGAACCTAAACCGATCGAGACTTCTGCTCGATTCGCGGCGTCTCATAGGAGAGAGGCTACGATCTTCCTGTCTACCAGGATTCAAAGCCTTACCCGTCATAGGGCGCTTTGGAGAAGAAAGCCTATAGGGCGAAAGAACTCTCCTCTCAGGAGAACAACTCCTATCGGACGAGTCTCTCGACGATGGCGATAAACGCCCTGGAGATTGTGAGGGTTCTCTCCTATACGAACAGAGGGTGGGGCGCTTAGCGGAACTCTTAACAGGGAGCGAAACATCTTTCCTCCTTGTCGAGTCCTTAGCAAAGGAGCCTACTAAAGAAGCTAACTGCTCTTGCAGATTAATCAAAAACTTCTTCGTAGGATCCTGAAGAGAGGGCTCCTCTTGTCTCGTCTTCTTAGGTACCGAAGGCCAATTCTCGGGAAAACGCTCTGGGCTGGAATCAGTCGCGTCTCCTTTAGGCGCCTTCCAGGCTCTCTTCAAAGGGCGCGAAAAGAGAGGCCGAACTCCATCCTCGTTTAGGAGAGGAAGAGTCTGAGGCCAAAAAAACACTCCCTTAGGACGCCTTTTCTGCGGCAATCCGAGGCAGCCTGGGACTTTACAACAGGATCTGCCGAAGGGACGCCTGACCGTTGGGGATGTTCTGCATCCTCCCTGCGGCTTTCGACATTCCTCCTCCCCTGGTCCTGGGAGTTTGGAAGCGGTCTAGGCCTAGGAGCAATGAGGAACACTTGGGACACTGCACAAGTCACTATCACCACTCTTACCTTCATTTAGAGCTCGTAACTGAGCTTGAAGTTTCTTGATGGAAGCTTTTACATTTTCCCTCTCTGAAGAAGAATCTTTGGATTCAGAACAGGGAGAAGCAGCTGAGGCTAAGGGAAAATCGTTAGTAGGAGAGTTAACTTCTTGTTCTAGAGAACAAGATCTACTAGATGACCTAGCTGAAGCCTTTCTTACTCTATCTCTCTCAAGCTTCCTAACATATGAAGATAACTCCTTCCATTCAAGCTCTGTAAGGTTCTCGCACTCAACACAGGTATTATTAAAACAACGTTCATTCTCTCTGCATTTAGCGCAAATACTATGAGGATCTACTGCCGATTTTGGCAGCCTAACCTTGCAACCTTCCCTACTACAAACTCTAAACATAGGTGAAGCCTTAGCGTCAGACATCATGAAAGAGTAGTCAAAACCAAAGTCGAAAAACAGTCCACAATAAGCGTATGCCAAGCCAGAGAAAAAACAGAATACGTCACCAAAAAACCAATCCAAATTCTCGGCAAACGAGTAGAAATCCAAGATGGAGGAACGAACAATAGGCGTTGTCCGTTCAACCGACAGAGAAATTATGGCTTAGAAAACGGGAATGGTTCCAGACCCTGCCACCCAGCGGCGGGAATGGTGGATCACCTGACCTACCTGTCGCGTGTGCCGCGAGTTTTGAAATTCTGTCGGGACGACCGAGTCTATAGCTAAGTATATATCTGCTGGGTAAGTTTTCATGTACAAAAATAACTTTTAGACAGAGGTGGAAAAATTGGCCATTCTCATCAACATTTCATATATGTGTACAAATGTGTACCTAACTCACCCTCAAAGGAGGAGAATCATAAAATACTTGATAGTACACACTGAGCTCATCTGAGCACCATAAGAGTTGAAAAACCCAGACTTACTTAGTTTCTTTAAGCCTTTAGCTGAAAACCCTCAAGAACAGAGGAAACAGACTACGATAATATAAGCCCAAAAGGACTCCAAAGGGGATTAGCCTGAAAACAGATCCAAGTTAGAGGAAAAGGTGTTAAATATTTAACTAAATATTTTTGTGGTAGCGACACAGATATTGTGTTGGACACCAGTCTCACTCCCTAGCAAGAGGGTTTGGAACGACTCAGCAGGCACACTCATTTCACTTATACTTATGTCCATCAGATGGGAGGATGGAGGGCTCTGATCATATAGTTACTCGGTAAGTATAAAACTTTTTTATTATAAAAACATCTTTACATAAGCAATTTACCAAGTAATTACGTGGCTGATTCCCACATTGACAGGAGGTGGGATGCATGGACATATTCTACTCTAAAACATTAAGTCATGCAATGAACTAGAAATAAAAAACCTGCTAGCATTAAAAACAATGCTTTTCGTTCTTTGTTAGTAAAGAGAGCCTGCAGTAGATTCTGCCTCTGGTTGGTGTTCAACTTAACCTGTAGTGGCACTGCAGTAAAGCCAAGGGCCACCTCTACTTAAGGGGAACTTTGTAGCAAAGGAGTACGCAAATCACGACCAAAGCATCTGCGAAAGTTATGTAGCCACGGAACTATTCAATGTTAGCTGAACTTTCAAAGTGGCCTTGTCCTGGGTGCAGTACCATGATAAAAACAACCAGATAATGTTGTTACGTACACTGAAGTAAACCACAACCTATCCACCAAGAGTGCCGGGTGCTCTGGGTACACTGTACCCCCCAGGTGAGGGTTTGTCCAATAGGAGAGAATCCTATGCTTCCTGCCACAATACCATGCCAGTAACTAAAATTCGCAAGGTACTGCCAGATTTTAAACACTTAAAAACTCTCAAAATCATGAGAAACTAAGAATGATCATACACTAGTAGCTGGAATGTCGAATGGACGTACGATACATATAGTGTGTGAAAGCTAATGAGATAAAGATTGTTGTACCATCATTAGCTTTTAAAGTCAAAATCATGAGAAATGAAGAATGTTATAAGATATATATACAGTGCTTGAAGTTTATGAGGTAAAGATTGTTCTGTGTTTAGCTTTGCTAGAAGGAGGATAATGCTCCTCTTAAATCTGAGGGCATCTCAGAAGATAAAAGTCCATTAGGGTAAAGGACAAGATGTTCTAGTCACAGGATGAGACAAGTTTTTGCCATAACATCCTGGGTAATAACTGGCCTGGGATTCCACTTCTAGGAAATACCAGACCATTCAGCCAAGTAGAGAGCTCTCTATTCCTCCTTAATGCCATGGGGCACTTTAGGCTCCAAGAGAAAGGGCTGGTAGCAGGCTGTGGTTGCCTTCAGGAGTTCTAACTGAAGAGACCAGCTCTTGCTAAAACAACATACAGTATTTGCCAGCATATCAGACGCACTTTTATTTTTGAACATTGAAAAACTGTCCTGCATCTAATGTGGCTGTATCACCGATGGGAGACCGAGGCCATAGGCTAGGCTAGCCTAGCCTAAAGCGCACACACTGGGTAGGTATAAAAATTGTTGCTAATAATAAAACAGTGAAAAACAAATCAAATTATTACAGAAAATTCTGTTACTAATATTAAAAACAGGCTGAATTATCACAGTCTGTTATTACAACCTTACAAAAAATTGCTATGATATGTTGGCAGTTAGCCTAGCCAAATGAAAATTGCTTAAAGTACATAAATTAGCAGTTAGTCTATAATGGAAATATATAAACTCACTGTACCTCCTTCCCAACCATGCATAACCCATCCTGATATTTTTTATTTTGTAAAAGGACTGTTTTAACTTGAGGGAACATTTATTTATTCTCTAAATAAAAAAAATCCATTTGTAACAAGTGGATGTGAACAAAATTGTAGCGCCACCCTGGTGGCCTCTCAAGGTGACACATAACCACCAAATTATAGATATTCAATATTTTTCTTCCTCTTCCACTTTGGTTTTGCTTTTTTTTCTTTTTTTATAATAACAAAGCACTTTTAACTGCAATAAGTTAGTTTTTTTAGGTTTGCTTTCTCTTTTGTTTCCCCTGGGTTACTTTCCATGGAGAGATCGCAAAGGCAAAGTTGTTGCTCCATAAGGGAAGATGATGATACTGTAAACAAAATAATACAGGTGACCTGATAGGAGGCAAGAATTAGAGTACGGTATCCCATAAAGTAACTTATTTATGGTAAACTTCAAATAGAGTCTAAACCCATGGCTGAAAAACAAAAAAGCCACTGTTATAACATCAAATTTAAACTTGGTGTCATTGCATCTGCAGAAAACCTTTATGATGCTTTTGTTTTATTTCTTTCTTTTTTGCTATGTATAGTAGCCTGTGCTGTTTGCTGAAATATAATTTTTTTGTCAGAATGCTTGCTGTTTACTAATATCCAATTAAATATTTTCTTCGTCTGCATGTACTTCATCTATAGCAATTCATCACCTTTATTGTACCTGCTGACTGTTTTGTATACTTGTTAATAAATGTATGCGGACATACAAAAACATTGTTTTCCCACAAAATATCTTTTGAACAGAAATTCTGTTCTCCTCAGAACTAGTGAGTGGTCAGAGCAAAAGCTGGCATCATAGCAAAAGTTTGTGCCGGGCTCTTTTTTGAGCTAGGAAAGCAGGGTGCCAGACTAGGTATGAGCTCGGGTGAAGTTTGGCGCCCCTAGAAGACACGGATGTCCATAAACTTAAGGATCCTTGACTAACATCCTAGGGAAGACAAGTAAATTATCTTCTGTATTCTTTGCTTGGGTGTGTCAGGAATTTTAAAAGAAAATAAGTTAGGTATGCCAACAAACTAGGTCTCTGTGCTTATACATGAGTTAAGCATAGTTCGATACCTCATAACGGTGTGACTGCAAAAGGGACACAGATGTCTTGCAGAGGAGATGTAGGACCTGAGAAACTAGATTCTGAAAGTTGATCCCCAGGTCTGGAAGAAGACAAGAGAAGATTCCTTTACATGGCTTGTAAAGGTCTCTCTAATACGTAAGGAAAGACCTCCTGATTGAAATTCCTCCATACAGTCTGGAGTCTGTCTGTTGCAAATAAAATCACAGACTCACCACACTGTTTGCTTACAAGGACTTGAGTCACAAGTTCTGCTTTCTGTTTAAAGTAATACACAGCAGTTCCATCAGCTCCTACAAGGAGGCAGGAAGCTGGAGATAACTAGAAAATATTTTTGGAACTAAAAGCATAGGATAATATTTATGAACACTGGAATTTCTGAGGTCAATTTAGCTGCATGGCATTAATCCCAATGATGATTACAAGATACAATTTTGAGTAAAGTTCAATATTGAACTTTACTCAAAATCTGCCCTCTATCAAATTATGATATAGACAATTAGACTTGATGGCCATGAAAACCTGACATGAGTTGTGTGTTTCAAGACTATTTCCACGTTATTGTTCATCATCATCATCATCATATCTGGTATCTTGGTTCTTTACTTTGCTTCATTTTTATAACTATGACTGTTATCAAATTTAAGAATGGACATGGCTTCATGTATAATTTCTGATATCAGTACTAAACATCACCAGCTAAATATGATGAGTAACCATTTAGGTAGGATACCAGCAAGTGTTTGGCTTATAATAACAAATTATAGTTGGTGTTTGCCTATACTTTAAAGGCAAATACTGAACTAGGATGAGATTATAAACAGTGCTTGATTATACACTCCACCAAAGATTCTAAATGAACCACAAAACTAGTGAATTATATATTCTGTCAGTAGATGTAGGGACACAAAGAAGATAAGTCTCTTCAAATAAAAAAGGATGTATAAATCAGCTTATATGTTAAAATAAGTGCTATCAATTTGCCGACCAATTTAGGCAAATCACTTCCTACAAACTAAAATATGAAAAACTTCAATATGAACTAACTCTTTCTTTCCATTTTGCAGTAACTGCTTTGCAAGCTGTCTATCCTTCTCAAGATTGGTTTCGGAACGCTTCTGATACTGTCGAATCCTGTCTCTTGTTGTTTTTAGTTGCTGGAAAAAAAATACAAAACATTAATCGTCAAATGTCAATGGTTTGTCAATAAAAGTGTTATAATTATTAAGCCACAGTATAATTGGATGAGCCTTTCCAATGATGTATATAATAATAGAGTAGTGTACTAATAATTAAAACTTATAGATCTTTGGTTTAATATTTTGTAATGGAGCACACTCTGTCCTGCAGGATCTTAACTGCAAAAAGAAAGAAGAATGACTGACAGCAATTGCGACAAAGGAGGAAGAAGTAGAACAAAACCATAAAAATTACCTTAATATTAAGTTTATTATCATAAATTTTCATACATATTTACAAAGTAAGTCTAGGCTTTGGAAGACAGAAACGTAACGCAAATGACCAATACAATAACTAACAATCAAATCACATAGTTCCACATACCTACTTTACTTTAAATTCCCAATAACGATTCTTAATAAATAAATTACAAAATAAATATGTTATTGTTATAATACAATTAAGTTTGTTCATACTTACCTGGCAGATATATATAATTAAAGTGCCCACCCACCTCCCCTCAGGAGACAGTGGCACTGATAAAATATGAATAGAAAATGGGAATAGTTCCTGATATCCGCCTCCCACGGCGGGAATGGGTACTACCACCTGGCCGCCCACTGCGTGTGCCGCGAATTTTTAAATTCTGTCGGACTTCAGAAAATACAGCTATATATATATCTGCCAGGTAAGTATGAACAAACTTAATTGTATTATAACAATAACATTTTGTTCATGAAACTTACCTGACAGATATATATATAGCTGAATCCCACCTTCGGATGGTGGGAAGAGACAGAATAGGATTTTTTGGGAAACTAAATTAAGTAGATGATATACATCTTGGTTCCTCACCTGTTAGCATAGCCGACTTCGTGATTACTGTCACCAAAGTCTACTTCTGCGTTACTAGAGTTGCCAGCGAGGTAGAGACCTGTAATGCTGGTGCGCTCTAGATGATCTGTCAACGGGGCGTGACCACAATGTGACTAGACCATATGACCATACTTCTGAGGGCACCGAAGCTCAAACCACCACCTGACCTAACCTATCAAAGTTAGTTCCATAACTTCTAGGCTAAAGAAAAGGAACGCGCCTCAAGCGACCAACCCTTCAAAGTTAAAAGCACACCTATCCCTTTTCTATAGGATAGGATTCGTGTTGCTTCCTGCCCCCAATAATATATCTACGGAAATGTATGGTCCTAGCGACTTACAGATCTCAAATGTCGTCTTTCACATCCCGTCGGGAGTGTTGAAGCGAACACAGAGTTGCCTTCGCTAAAGCGTGGCACTCAGGATGTTACTGAGTGTCATGCTCTGTTGAAATGCTTCCCGAGGCCGCGCCCTCACCTCTTGAGCATTCATATTAAGAAAAAATCTCAAATCTTTATGCAAACATAATGAATGAGACCTCTTAAAAGAACTCCTTGGCTATAATGCCAGGGTTTTCTTGGACATGAACCAGTCTGGTCTTTTACGGAACACCGCAGATTGTCGGGAGTGTGAAGCGAACACAGAGTTGCTTCGCTAAAGCGTGGCACTCAGGATGTTACTGAGTGTCATGTTCTGTTGAAATGCTTCCGAGACCGCCGCGCCCTCACTTCTTGAGCATTCATATTAGGAAAAAATCTCAAATCTTTATGCCAACATAATGAATGAGACCTCTTAAAAGAACTCCTTGGCTATAATGCCAGGGTGTTCTTGGACATGAACCAGTCTGGTCTTTTTACGGAGCACCGTAGATTGTCCGTTTGACCTTGACTTTCTATAGTTTATCAAGATAAAACTTGAGAGACCCTACAGGGCACAGGACTCTAATGCCCTTGCCCAATAATTTGTGCCATACCCTTGGTCTCCAAGCCTTCGGGTCAAGGGTTAGACAGGTTTTCGTTCTTATCAAGAACGGAAGGCTTAGAGGACAGACCGCATTATGTCCTTTAAAGCCAAAAACCTCTGAAGATGGCTAAAACCTCACTAACCCTCTTTGCCGTGGCTAGAGCGGTTAGAATATTAGCCTTTCTGGTCACGTGTATTAAGTTCGCAGAAAGGATAGGTTCGAAATGCTTTTTGGCATCAGAAAACTCAGACTACGTCTAAGTTCCATGCCGGAACCTTTGATCCAGAGAATTTCAAGATCTCCACAGACCTCAAAGATCGTGCAGCTTTGTTGTTTGACAGAACCGAATCTCTGAGCCTAGAGGCCGTCAACAACATATTTGCATATTCTACAATAGTTAGGACTTCTAGCTTATCTCATACTTCAGACGGAAAGATAGAACATAAGGAAATTCACAGAGGTCGAGTTGGAGGAATAGTCATTTCCCTTCACTTACTCCAGAAACGGCCTCCTCCGATTGAACACTGAAAATAGGCAGCACTGCTTTGCCTTGGCCTTAACCAAGAGACTGCCATCTCTTGAAGATCTTATCGCTATGTACCGTTGAAGACGAAGGTAGATATTGAATGCAACCTACGTCTTCACAGACGAATCGAGAGAAGGATTCTCAAGATTCTGAACCTGTGCTTACAAATGACTGAAAACGCTAACCGCTATTTCATTGCTGTCCGGTGAGAAGTCGTAGTTGCAATGAAAGGGCGGGGCGTTCTTCAGTAATGAAAACACAGGGGGAAGCCGCCTGAAGGACTGCTTCTCATGGGCTGAACATTTGGAAGTAGAGCTGTCAGGTCGGAGAGTAGGCGATGTCTTTATGACATATCTGTTAATTCGGGATGAACAATGAACAATTGTACACCTACGAATATGAGATATTTTAAAGACAAACTCAGATGTCTGCAAAATCATTCGCATTATCAGTGCGATGCAGCGGGAGACTTGTACAGACTTCTGTTACCGTGCGGTAAACAGTAAAATGAATAAGTCTAAGAGATATCTCTGTTGAAAATTCTCGCAATATCGAAGGCGATGGAATCTATCGTCACAGCAGTAGATGGTCCTTCATTGCGAGAATCCCCTTTAATCAGAGACCTAAGTCCAAGATTGTTGGGCAGAGATACGTTCGGTAGTCAATCAAAGCAGGGGAGAGAGAGAGAGACATAAACAACCGTGCATCTCGGAGGCCCAGCTGATACTGAGCGGCTATCAGGCACAGGCAGTTCAATACGCAGTAGCAGAGCCTGAGCTCCCGCTGACTCGTCATCCTGAGTTGCCAGGTAATCCATATTCCACAAAGGAATGCGTTCGGCTAGAACCACCGAGCATAAAAGATATGCTCGAGCAATTATATTTAGGCGAAACGAATTTCGGTAAATATAAAAGTTGAAATGGTGTTCGTCGTGACAAAAACCATAAGTATATAAAATTGAAACAGACTCCTGGGAGGTTGCAGGCAACCCCGAGTTGCAGTTCAATTAGAATACTTCTCGTCTAAGTCGCAATCCGTAGAAAAACTAGGATATGGCGCCTACCCCCTCGGACAATTCAACTGCTTAGTAGAATCATGTCGCGAGGTTAATATAAGTAGTATATTTATAGGATTCTGAAAAACAACGATCTCCATCCTAAATTCTTTCCTTCAAGAAAACAAAATAAGGATTGGAGATCGACCACCTTCGATCTCTATCAAAGAGAGTGAAGGAGAAGTCTTCCTCGAAGGAAGCTTCAATGGTGAACAGAATACTAACTGCCTGAGTTGCCAGCTACTCCCACTTTACGAAGGAATCAAGGTATGATATTATCGAGCAAAAGGAAACTCTCAAGCAGGCGTATTTAAACGAAACAGAATTCGCTAAATACAGAAGCTGAGTTGGTGTTGTCGTAACAATACCTGAAGAGTTGTTCTTACTCCGAAAACTCTTGGAAGGTTGAAGGGAGTGTCAAATAAATACATTAGAACAACAGTTCTTTCGGCTTCTATCCGCAGAGGTAAATACGATATGCGTAAATGACTTGACCCATGCGTTAGCAAAATGACGCAAAGATAAACTACATAAGTATTGTAGTAATTTGAACATCAAATTCTCTACTACATCTTTCCTCGACGAGGAAGAGAGAAAGAAAGGGAAACCGACTGTCCACGTTCTAATGAATGAGACTTTTTAAAAAGAACTCCTTGACTCTTTGCCAAGACTCTTTGCCAAGAAAAGGGAGTAATATTCGAATAGAGATCATCAAGAGAACCGAGGATCGAAAAGGACCGTTTCAATGTTCTTATGATATTGGACATAAGACTTCCTGGATCTAGTCTACAAGTCTTTTTCTTACTCCCGGATGAGCCTCTGAAAATGAATGAGAGCTCTTCCGAATTTGTTAATGAGTTTATCCGCTTAAACGATAAAAACGGTAAAATCTATGACAATGAGAACTACCCCATTTATGAGGGGTCCCCCACTTAAATGACAATGGGAAAAACGTCCTGACTTGACAAAACTATTAGCACTTTGCTAATAGGGGAAAACCCTTTAACATGACCGAAAGTCACCCAGGAATCCGAGTATATAATCTTCCCGATTCTCAAAGAAATCGATGAGAGGAAAGAGATCGAAGAAAAAATTCGGGTATGTCTTTCCGCTAACTCCGAATCCTTTTTAAAAATTTCTGTAAAGAAATGTCCTCAACAGCAAATAAGACGCCTTCAACAAGTCTTTTCTCTCGCAAAGCGTCCTGCCGAGCTTCCACCGAAGCGTCCTGGCGAATGTCCACAAAAGCGTCCTCATAAGCGTCCTGCTTGAGCGTCCTCAAAAGCGTCCTGCTGAGCGTCCCTCAAAAGCGTCCTGCCGAGCGTCCTCAAAAGCGTCCTGCTGATCGTCCTCAAAAAACGTCCTGCTTAGCTACGAGCGTGTCTGAGCAGAGAACACAAGTCTTCTGAACGACGTTCCAGAGAGGAACTCGTTGAGCGCCTTGATGCATGCAAGGCCCGCCAAGAGGCGTCCTGGCAGAGCGACCTTGCCAAACATCTCATGTTATGACGAACCGCGTTTTGCGTATGACGTTGAATATTTTTAAGGGACGTCCTCATGCGAGTCTCCATGGAGAGCCGCACGCTGCTCCTGAAGAGTGTGAACACTAAAGGAAGACGTATGGCTTTCGTCTTCCGCAAGGTGCTTGCCGAGCGTCCTGGAGAATGTCTCTACTTACAGGACGTGAGCACCCTCCAAAAGCTTCCTCACGTCTAAATTGCCCTTCTTATGCAGACCAGAGACATAAGTTGTTTGACTGTGCAAAGCAGCTTGCCGGCCGTCAAACTTATCAGCTTGCTTTTCGAAGTAAAGCGAACGTTACATAACGTATACGGAGCGCCATGAGGGAGAGGAGACGAATACTGAGTTGCTCCTCCAAAAGGTGGAATCAAGAATGTCCTTGATTACCAAATTCTTTTGGAATGCTAGCGAGGTTGAAACAGCTCTAACTTCATGAGCGTTCACTCGCAGGAGGCTCAAATCACTCTTCTGGCAAGATGAATGAGCCTCCTTAATAATGTATAAATGATGTATACATGAGCGTCACTCACAGGAGGCTCAAATCACTCTTCTGGCAAGATGAATGAGCCTCCTTAATAATGTATAAATGATGTATACATGAGCGTTCACTCGCAGGAGGCTCAAATCACTCTTCTGGCAAGATGAATGAGCCTCCTTAAATGTCCCTTAGGAAAAGAGCCAGTGCATTCTTCTAAAAGGGGAAAATGTGGTCTCTTTACTCTTTCATCCTCTCGTGACGAGAGAGAGGACGTGAAGCGTCCTCTTCTCTAAAGCTTCTTTAGGAGGCGCGAGTCCTTCCGAGAACTCCAACCCCTGTGTGGGGAGGACGCCTCGGAGGACGAGAAGCAATCTTCAAGATTCGTGCACGTGCTCGATCTCGGCAGCCTGGGAAGCGACATCAGGACCTGCCGAAAGAAGCCAGATCAGCATGAAAAACCCGTAACCCTCCTTCGGCTTTTGACATGCCCTCTCCCTGGTTTGTTTCCTGGGAGTCCGACAGAGGGTCTAGGCCTTAGATGGCGTTATGGGGCCGATCTGACGTTCCCTCCTAACGAGAGAGAGGACGTGAAGCGTCCTCTTCTCTAAAGCTTTCTTAGAGGCGCGAGTCCTTCCGAGAGCTCCAACCCTTGCGCGGGGAGGACGCCTCGGAGGACGAGAAGCAATCCTTCAAGATTCGTGCACGTGCACGATCTTTAGCAGCCTGGGAAGCGTCAACAGGTTCTGCCGAAGGGACGCCAGATCGGTGGGGAGCCCCCGTAACCCTCTTGCGGCTTTCGACATGCCCTCTCCCTGAGTCCTGGGAGTCCGACAGAGGTCCAGGCCTAGAGGCATTATGGGGCCGATCTGACGCCCCCTCCACAACACAAGGGGCACTAACACTTCACACATGATTGGAGAGCGAGCACTTTAGTCTAAGATTACTTGATGTAATCCTCTAGCAGACACTTCTTCTAGGCCCGTAAGCCATACCACAGGGTTAGGCAAAATAAAAACTACAGGAGGTTAGAAGGTTCATTATTTCTAACTTCTGTTTACTGTGGAGGAAAACTCCTGATTCTAACACGCTCTAAAATGCGTACATGAAACCTGCTTCTTCCGTAATCAGTCACACATTACACTAATTACATTGAACTTATGCAAAGAAAACATGTAAACGTCATATCTACTAAGTGAGTGTCTACCGAAAGCTCCGGTAGCCTCACCTTACCATGCAGACAACAAAGTCTGAAACTAGGCTAACTAGCTTCAGACATCAAATGCAATGAAAAAATTTACGATAGCGTATGCCTAGCCACAAATCCAAGATAATCGAAAGAATAATTAGGATACTTAAGCGGCTAATGAAGTTTTCAAAATCCTAGGCGGAGGTCTGTAAACAGTTGTTTACCGACCGGCGACAGAAAAAATATGAATAGAAAATGGGAATAGTTCCTGATATCCGCCTCCCACGGCGGGAATGGGTACTACCACCTGGCCGCCCACTGCGTGTGCCGCGAATTTTTAAATTCTGTCGGACTTCAGAAAATACAGCTATATATATATCTGTCAGGTAAGTTTCATGAACAAAACGTAAAGTCAAACAGCAGCACCACACAAATAACATATCAATCATTACATAAACACTCAGATCCATACTTGCTCATCAACCATAATTAGAAAAGCCACTTGCTCCATAAGACAATGATAATTAACCTTAAAAAGAGCCATACACTTGCTCATCCAAATAATAATAATGTTACAGCATACCCAGTAAGAACCATACACTTGTTCATACAAAAAAATATTGATGATGATGCCACAAAAACAGTAAGAGTCACAATCGTAGATCCTCAAGGCTGACCATTGAATAACGCAATGTCCGATGCGACAGCTTCATAACTGCCATGGAAGAATACCTCTTCTCAACAGGGGACTATGGCTTACCCACGACCTCGACGTCGGGAACTGGATTGAGTCCTCCACAGCGCTTGACCACTACTGCACCAAAATCCACTACCGGCAATCAGGTGATCCTCCAAAACTGCTGCTGCTGTGGTGGTCTCGACAGAACACTGTCGAAAACCTGCTGATTTGCTTTCTAAAGCCTAACTAACTGTGTCACGGTTAATGTGACAGACAAAAACTCAGAGACAAGAGTATTCCCAGGTAAGGAGGCAACTATCCAAAGAGAAACAAACAATTGTTTTCCTCAAACAACCAATCACCCTCACAATTTCCATACTGTGTCATTACACAAATACTGATTCTCAAAAGTATATACAATACAAAACCTAAAATGAAGTACTGGGTATGAACTTGCAAGGAAACCTTTAACCATAAAGAATGAAATAAATGTCTGAGATGGATATACCAATGATATACAGCGAACCCCCCTATTTGCAGGGGATGCATACCAGATGCCCCCACAAATAGCTAAAATCTGTGAATACTTACTTAAAACCCCTTCTAAAAATGCTTATAAGTGCCTATCTTGAAAGTTCAAATGACAAATGTATGTATACTTAAAGTATCAAATATACCTTAAATCATCATTCTATTATTGTATTAATCTTTGAAATGATACTATTAATATCACTTCAAAGTCATCTTAAACATTTTACCATTAGAGAGGGATATTTTATTATTTAATGTTATATTTAATCATATTAAACGTAATAATTTTAATATTTGAAAATTAGTAAATCATATTTTGATCATAAAAAATTTATTTAGTCATGAAAATAACATCAGAGTGGTTGAATGATCATTCTGGTGTTTTATCCATATGTAGTAATAGATGGGACAAGAGAATAATAAGCAAGGTATTTACTGAAAAAGTATGGTTACTTTTTTGAAAGGGTTCATTCTAGAAGTTCATGGACAGTGGAAAAAAGGTGATAGGCAATTTTAGCTCTTGTACAATTTTATATCACCTATTAGAACTGTTTTGTTTTTCATATTAGGTAATAATTACCTATCAATTTCAATTAATTATTAAAACTTAATAACAAATTCTATTATGAAAGTACCTGTATGACCCCTCTAAGTTTCACAAGAATTTATTCAGTTTACCAATGGCTTCCTTATGTGTTTGATGAACAGCTGATGGAGACCTTACAGCCCATAAGATGTAAAATGATGGAGATCATATAGCCTATTAAGGTGTTAAATGACTATCTTCGTATCTTGAAATGTGGTAAGTAATCCCTTCCACTGACAAGGACATCTCTACAAAAGGGAGCTGATGTAAATCAAAGGGTCATGCAGTCTTAGCTAGGGTACCCCTTAACTGTGGTAGGCATTTCAGAGGAAATACACCTAACCAGACTACCTTTACCTAGCCTTACCTCGGACATTGTGCCCTTTCTTAGCCAGGAGGGCTTCACCTCCCCTGACATTCTCCAGTAAGCTGTGATCCCTTCATCAGCATACCACCCCGAGTCAGTTATGAAGATTTGGCATGGGACAAGAGGACACGTGGATGGGAACAGGGCGGGGGGACAGTGAGGACACAAGCCCTGGCCACTTATGGATATAGCACCATATAGATATTGCTAGGTGAGGGAGCATGATTGTTTGCTTTATGCCTTTTCAGCACTCCGGTCAGGTTAGGTGGGGTTATAGGGAGGAGGTGAAGCCTCCCCTGGCCAGGTAAGACCAGCTCCCGGTAGATCTATATTACTATTCCGCGGCAGCCTAGACTATGGCAGTTGTGGTTTTTCTATGCAGTTTTACCTCCTGAACAGGAATTTTAAGTAATATTTATTGGGATGACTGTAATTAACCCCCATGGGCTCGTACTAAATACGGCGAAATACATTTGACGCCCTAGTTCCTGGTGGCTTTCGTATTCGCGGGGACGAACAATGCGGAATGCTTATACAGAAATACCCAGCTCCCTACATTACAAGAGAGTAGGGTTAGGTTGCATCCTTGTTACATTTCAATATTTTATAAATTTGGGTGAGTGTTCTTTTAATACAAATGAACTAGGTTAGGTATGTCTTTTCCAAATGAATATGCTATAATGTGATTAAAGCATTTCCTGCCTTTCTCACTAGTGCGATGCATTCGTTCCTTAAACTGTACTAAAGAAACAAAAATGGGGGGGGGGGGGGGGGGGGATTGCATAGGCATAATAGCCAGGTATCTAAATGGTCAGATATGCACAAAACGTAATGAAACCAGCTGGAAAAACAGGAGATAATTCTAAGGAAGAGTTCTGCATGGAGATATTATTTAATAATGAAATTTTTTTACTGAAAAATATAGATAAGGGTGTAGGTACATGAGGCAGTGCTCCAGTATATATTTATCAAATTATCTCACTGAAAACTTTATCAAAATAATGTGAGACGTTTCCTATCTTTTGTACCAGCCCTCCTTGGGGATTAATGTAAGAACACACAGTACAAAAGATGGTAAACTTCTCACTTTATTTTGGTAAATTTTTCAAGTTAGGTATCTCACCTGTACTGCATCATACACACCCTTATCCATAGGGTAAACAACCGCAGACAACGCGCTGGCCAGGCCTTATTCACTCGATATTTAATTGGTGAAACAAGAATACAATTACAACCATTCAAATGATTGAAGTTTCGTCAACATAAAGTGATATATGAAAGCCCCATACGAATAAATAAGGATGTGAGCTCTTCACAAAATATGTTTTCAAGGCAGTTTTGAAATCCAATATGGCGGCAATCGCGTGACTGGCCGTTCTAACCACAGACAATCCACCATCTTTCCCAGCCTTCCCAGCACTCATTTGAACAATGTTAGCGTATATATGTAATGCTTATTGATCTTACTCAAGATTGCAGTTGTAATCAGCACAATAAAATGATATTGTTATGTTACAATAAAGTTTCATACATACTTACCTGGCAGATATATACATAGCTAAGACTCCGTCGTCCCCGACAGAAATTCAAATTTCGCGCCACTCGCTACCGGTAGGTCAGGTGATCTACCTGCCTGCCCTGGGCGGCAGGACTAGGAACCATCCCCGTTTTCTATCATATTTTCTCTCTTCCACCTGTCTCCTGCGGGGAGGCTGGGTGGGCCTTTAATTGTATATATCTGCCAGGTAAGTATGTATGAAACTTTATTGTAACATAACAATATCATTTTCATACAATCAACTTACCTGTCAGATATATACATAGCTGATTGGCACCCTTCGGTGGAGGGTAAGAGACAGCTACTATATGGCATAGACAGGTAAACAACATATGTTGTAGGTATAAATAAAAACCTTGGTTCCTACCTGATAGGTTGGTAACTTCGTGGGTGTTTGCCCAGTAGTCTGCATCACCTCAAGAACTTTAGCGAGATATGTGATCTATGGCCAAGAGTTCTTGTGGGTGGGTCTGTCGATGGGGTCTTACCCACTTACTCAGCAGAGCCTAAAAGGACTTTGTCAATGGGTGCTGATCCACTTATATGACAATACACCTTATGAAGGAGCACACAACCAATCCCGACCACCTGATCCTAACCATATGTTAGAACTAAGGATTGTTACGAGTTATCCCCGAACTCGTCACAACAACCGTAACTCAAAAACCACTACGCACACATACATAATTTTCCAAAAAAAATTTTACTCAACTAATTGGATATGACAAGAATTCTCTTATGAACAACCTAGAACGGCCGCCCGTGCGAGCCTGAATCCTCCATTGTTCGAGAGAGTTCTCGACCATATCCAAACAGAAGAAACAGTATATACATTTAAGGATTGGTGTCGGCTCCCGTACCCAGAATCGTATCTGCCGATACGATAGGACCTAGAGAAAAGCACTTCTCATACGTCACACGCACGTCTTTCAAGTAATGAGATGCAAATACTGAGTTGCATCTCCAATATGTCGTATCTATAATGTTTTTAAGCGACATATTCTTATAAAACGAGAGAGACGTCGCAACCGCTCTTACTTCATGAGCTTTTACTCTCAGTAGTTGTAATTGTTCGTCAGGACAGACCTTATGAGCGTCCGTAATGACGTTTCTTACAAAGAACGCTAGAGCATTCTTGGACATCAGTCTTGTGGGGTCTTTTACCGCGCACCAAAGACCTTGTCTAGAGCCTCCCAACTGACGCTTCTCTGAAGATAGAACTTCAGAGCTCTAACAGGGCATAGAGACTCTCTGCTTCTCTGCCTACGAGACTCGACATTCCTTTGACTTCGAATGACCTAGGCCAGGGATTCGTTGGGGATTCTCGTTTTTCGCTAAAAACAGGGTCTTAAAACGAGCATAGCCGAGTCTCCTTGAATCCTACTTTATCCTGCAGAGCTTGTAACTCACTAATTCTTTTTGCCGTCGCTAACGATAAAGGAATAGGCATTTTCTAGTTATGTCTCTAAATGATGCAGATGCGAGGCGCGAATCTATCCGAAGACAGATATTTGAGGACTACGTCCAAGTTCCAGTTCGGAGGTACTGGTTCCTTAGACTTTGAAGTCTCAAAAGATCTTATGAGATCGTGGAGATCTTTGTTATTTTGCAGATCTAATCCTCTGTTCCTGAATACAGCGAGAGCATACTTCTGTATCCCTTTATTGTGGATACGGCTAGATGAGATTTTACTCTCAGGAATAGCAAGAAATCAGCAATTTCCGCTATAGAGGTAGAGGAGGAGGACAACTTCTTGGCTCTACACCACCTTCTAAAGACCTCCCACTTCGACTGGTATACTTTCGTAGTGGAGGTTCTGCGAGCTCTCGCGATCGCTCTTGCCACTTCGCGAGAAAAGCCTCTCGCTCTGACAAGTCTTTCGATAGTCGAAAGGCAGTCAGAGCGAGAGCGGGGAGGTTTTGATGGTACCTCTTGAAGTGTGGTTGTTTGAGAAGATCCGTCCTTCCTGGTAGGGAATCTTGGAAAGTCTACGATCCCCACTCTACCACCTCCGTGAACCATTCCTGGGCCGGCCAAAAGGGGGCTATTAATGTCATCCTCGTCTCTTTTGACGCCACAAACTTTTTTCATTACTAACCCCCAGGATTTTGAATGGGGGAAAAGCGTAAACGTCCACTCGAGACCAGTTTTAGCAGGAAGGCGTCTACCATAATCGCTCTTGGGTCTTCCACGACCGAGCAAAACACTGGGAGCCTTTTTGAAATGTATGTTGCGAAGAGATCCACATGAGGAGTTCCCCACAGAGACCAGAGATCGAGACACACTTCCTCGTGCAGAGTCCATTCTGTATGAAGGACCTGGTTCCTCCTGCTGAGCCTGTCCGCCCTCACATTCCTTACTCCCTGTACGAACCTTGTCAGCAGGGAGATGTTCCTGTGAGACGCCCAAAGTAATAGGTCTCGTGAGTTCGTAAAGGAACGAGGAGTGTGTCCCTCCCTGTTTCCGAATGTAGGCAAGTGCGGTGGTGTTTGTCCACGTTTACTTGCACTACCTTGTCTCTCACCAGAGGTTCTAGGCTCTTCAAGGCAAGGCCAGGTGTACGGCGAAGAGCTCTTTGCAGTTTTATGTGCCAGGACACCTGTGCTGGTTCCCAGGTGCCTGACACTTCCTCTGAGCCTAATGTCGCTCCCCAACCCGTCTCCGACGCGTCGGAGAACAACACTAGGTTCTGGGTTCTGTGTTCTTAGAGAGATCCCTTTGTTCTCTTCCAGAGGTAGCAACCACCACTGTAGGTGTGCCTTTATCTCCACTGGAATGGGAAAAACGTCCGACAGTTGTCCGGTTTTGGTTTTCCAGCTCCAAGACTTCTTGAGGAAGAATTGAAGTGGACGGATATGAAGTCTTCCTAGAGGGAAGAATTGTTCCAGCGAGGAAAGCGTCCCAGAAGGCTCAACCATTCCCTCGCTGACGTTTGTTGCTTCTCTAACGAGAGAGAGATTATCCTCCAACCTTTTGCGGTTCTCTCTTGCGAAGGAAAAACTCGAAAACCCCGAGAATCCATCCGAATCCCCAGAATAGACTAGGTCTTGTCTGGGGGTCAGCTGAGACTTCTCGAGGTTCACAAGCAATCCCAACGCCTTGGTCAAATCCAGAGTTAACTTTAGGTCCTCCAAGCACTGTCTCTCCGATTCTGGCCCTGATGAGCCAGTCGTCTAGATACATAGAGACATTCACTCCTTTGAGATGAAGAAATCTCGCCACATTCCTCATCAGGCTTGTGAAGACCTGAGGAGCTGTGGACAGGCCGAAACACAAGGCTCTGAAACTGAAAGATCCTTCCCCCCGTCATGAAACGGAGGTACTCTTCGACGAAGGGTGGATCGGGACGTGAAAGTAGGCGTCCTGGAGATCTAGAGACACCATCCAATCTCCTTGTCGTAATGACGCTAGGACTGAAGCAGAAGTCTCCATGGAGAACTTCTCCTTCTGAACAAATTTGTTCAGAGAGCTGACGTCTAGTACTGGTCTCCATCCTCCCGAGGCTTTCGTCACTAGAAAAAGGCGATTGTAAAACCCCGGGGAGTTTTGATCCAGTACTAGTTCTATGCACTCGTGTCCCACATTTGTTCCACCATCGATCGAAGAGTATCCCTCAGCACAGGGTCCTTGTACTTGGCTGATAGTTCCCTTGGTATTGACGTTAGGGGCAGGGGAGTATTCAGGAAAGGGATACGATATCCTTCCTTATGATATTCAATGAAGAACGCGTCTGCGTCTATCAGTGTCCAGGCCTCCACGAATCCCAGGAGCCTGGCACCTACTGGTGCTTGGAGGAGAAATGTTTCATTTTCCCTTTTTAAAGGACGAAAGGCGACCTACCTCTCTCTCTGGAGCCTTCCTTCTTGCGGGAGGTCTGGAGATCGGACCACCTCGAAAGGGCTGCATAGAAGTGCTAGGTCCTTTCTTGTCAGATACTAAGGCAGGTTTCTTCTTCCTAGCCGACTGCGTCAGAAGATCCTGCGTCGCCTTCTCAGTTAAAGAGTGAGCCACGTCCTTCACTAACTGAGAAGGGAACAAATAGTCAGACAGAGGTGCATACAGTAGAGCTGCCCTCTGAGCATGCGAGACTGCCTTTGTTAAGAAGGCCGCCATACACCGTCCTTTTCTTTAAAAGACCTGCTCCAAAATAATGAAGAGACTTCAAAAGATCCATCCTGTACCGCTTTGTCGATGCAAGACAAAATGCATAACAGGGCTTCAGGTTCGATTCCCTCTGAATCATGAGCTTTCTTGGACATCACCCCAAGGGACCAATCAAGAAGTTGAAGACTTCCAATACATGGAAGAGTCCCCTTGAGGAGATGATCCAGTTCTGAAATACTCCATGTAATTCGAGCAGAATTGAGACTTGGACGCCTTGAAGCGTCAACTAACGTCGAAAAATCTGCCTCTGTTGTAGAAGGGAGAGCGATACCCATATTCTCCCCCGTCTTGTACCATATTGCCTCTTTTCCCAGCTAACCTTGCTGGAGGCATGCAAAATACTGTCCTGACTAAGTCTTTCTTCGACTTCATCCAGGAGTCTAAGGTGTGTAAAGCCCGCTTCATCGAGATGGTGGGCTTCATCTTCAAAAAAGAGACGAGGGCTTCTTCGCCTTCGCACTAGAAAAGAGCGAGCGTGGAGAAGGAGGAGCAGCCGGAGTCAATCTCGTCTCCGTATTCCTCAAGAAGCAGGGTAGTCAACACCTTATAGTTGGACAAGCCCTCTCTTCCAAGATCGTCATCATCCGAGTTTTCCTCCAACTCGGGAATATATCTGAGTTTCCGTTCTCCTTTCTGAACTTTCCTCTTCTGGAGAGACAACTCCTGATAGGAGAGGGGCTAAGGGAATGAAACTCTTTCCTTTTTCCCGTTTTGATAGACTTGGAAGGCGTCACAACCGCGTGCTTCTCATGAACTGTAGAAGACGCCTTGTATGACGCTTCCCGCTCTCCGAGCGTCATGTATGACGTCTCTTGTTGACGTCTAGATGACGCTTCGCGTCTGGAAGACGCTCCGCTCTCTAAGGGCGTCGCTTGAAATGACGCTTCACTTCTAAAAGACGTCTTTCGTTTTTTCTTGTCTTACAACACT
>NC_087221.1:20332447-20379947 GCF_015104395.2 Macrobrachium nipponense
TTTTGACTTCTCTTAGTTTTCATGATATGACATAATACTTCAAAATACATATTTTTATATTTTAAAATACACATTTTTAACACAAAAAGTGTTTATTACAATCCTTTGAGACTTACACTAGAAAGAAAAGTAGACAACACATCATATCATAACCACCTTAACCTTAAAAATGGTGTCTACTTGAAAGAAGACTAATCACCATGATAGCAGGAGAGGAATAAAATGATATTGTTATGGTACAATAAAGTTTTGTACATACTTACCTGGCAGATATATACTTAGCTATAGACTCCATCGTCCCCGACAGAAATTCAAATTTCGTGGCACACGCTTACAGGTAGGTCAGGTGATCTACGCCCTGCCGCTGGTGCAGGACTAGGAACCATTCCCGTTTTCTAATCAGATTTTCTCTCCCACCTGTCTCCTGAGGGGAGGCTGGGTGGGCACTATAATTGTATATATCTGCCAGGTAAGTATGTACAAAACTTTATTGTACCATAACAATATCATTTTTGTACATTCAACTTCCCTGTCAGATATATACTTAGCTGATTCACACCATTGGTGGAGGGTAAGAGACAGCTAACTACTGAAATAGACAGGTAAACAACATACGTTGTAGGTAATAAAAAAACCTTGGTTCCTACCTGATTAGGTGGAAGACTTCGTGGATTACTGCCCAGGATTCCGTGCTTCACCTCAAGAGCCTCAGCGAGGTACGTAGTGACCTCATGCTAAGAGTTCTTGTTGGTCTATCGATGGGGTCTTATCCGCTTACTCGATAGAACCGAAGGATTTTGTCAATGGGTGCTAATCCACTAACATGACAAATACCTTGCCTAATGGCAATAAAGGAGCACAACACCGATCCCGATCACCTGATCCTAACACCCGGGTTAGTACTACGATTGAAAGGAGATATCCCCGACCCCCTTCCAAGCAACCCTAAAAAACTCAACACCACAAATTAAAAACACAACTAACAGTTAAGGATCAGTATCAGCTCCCCTTCCCAGCACAGAATCCGCAGATACGTAACAGACCGAGAGAAAAACATTTCTCATATGTTACCTTGACGTCCTTAAGGTAATAGAGAGGCACAGAGTTGCATCTCCAGTAGTTGCCTCCAGGATGTCTTTCATAGACATGTTTCTATGAAAGGACAAGGATGTAGCAATGGCTCGCACCTCATGAGCCTTTACTCTGAGCAGCCTGAAGGAGTCATCTGGACATTGCTCATGAGCCTCTGATATCACATTTCTCACGAAGAAGGCTAACGCGTTCTTGGACATAGGTCTCTTCTTGGGTCCCTTACTGCACACCAGAGACTTTGCTGACAAACCCCTTGAGCTGTCCTTCTTACGAAGGTAAAACAAACTTTAAAGTGACCCTGACCTGGGCCCAAACCAAAAGGGGACCTTTCTATATCTCTCCCACCAGATTAGAAGCCCTTTTACCTCAAAGCTCCTGGGCCAGGGCTTGGAAGGGTTTTCGTTCTTAGCCAGAAACAATGTCTGGAAGAACATGCAGCTGAGTCTCCCCTAAAGCCCACGCGAGAGTCCAATGCATGGAGTTCGCTAGTTCTCTTTGCAGTAGCGAGGGACAAAAGGAAAATACATTTCCTCGTGATATCTCTAAACGAGGCAAGATGAGGTGGTTCAAATTTGTCCGAGGTTAGGAATTTTAGAACCACATCAAGATTCCAGCTAGGAGTACGAGGAGTTCTAGACTTGAAGTCTCGAACGACCTGATAAGATCATGTAGATCTTTGTTCTCCGCTATTTCTAGTCCCCTATTCCAAAAAACAGTGGATAACATACTCCTGTACCCCTTGATGGTGGATACAGCTAACTTCGATTCCTCTCTAAGGAAGAGAAGGAAATTGGCAATGATGGTCACAGAGGTATTGGAGGAGGACAGCTTCTTTGTCCTACACCATCTTCTAAAGACTTCCCACTTCGACTGGTAAACCTGCAGGGTTGAAGTCCTGCGGGCTCTAGCGATAGAGCTGGCAGCTTTTTGCGAAAAGCCTCTCGCTCTGGACGAGTCTTTTGATAGTCCGAAAGGCAGTCAGGGAGAGAGCAGGAGGTTGTTTGTGAAACCTCTCGAAGTGGGGTTGTTTGAGCAGATCTGTCCTGTACGGAAGAGATCTGGGGAAGTCCCACTGTCCATTCCAGTACCTCTGTGAACCAATCTTGAGCGGGCCAAAAGGGGGCGATGAGTGTTAATCTCGTTCCCTTTGACGCGACGAACTTTCTTAGCACTTCCCCCAGGAGTTTGAATGGGGGAAAGGCGTAGGCGTCTATGCCCGACCAATCTAGAAGAAGGGCATCGATCGCAATTGCTCTGGGATCTTCTACCAGTGAGCAGAAGTTGTCGATTCTTTTTGAGAGGAATGTGGCGAACAGGTCAATTTGAGGTCTTCCCCAAAGGACCAGAGACTTTGACAGACTTCCTGAGATTGAGGGTCCACTCTGTGTGAAGGACCTGGTTCTGTTCTGCCTGCTCAGTCTGTCTGCTCGAACGTTCTTCGTTCCTTGAATGAACCTCGTAAGGAGCAACAATGCCCGTTCCTCTGCCCAGATCAACAAGTTTCTTGCCAGTTTGTAGAGGGAGAAAGAGTGGGTCCCCCCTTGTTTTCGAATATAGGCCAGAGCCGTGGTGTTGTCCGAGTTGACTTGGACTACCATGCCTCTGACTTCTGATTCGAAGAACTTTAGGGCAAGGTGTATTGCCAAAAGTTCTTTTGAGTTTATGTGCCAGGACACCTGTTCCCTTGTCCAGGTGCCTGACACTTCCTTCGTTCCCAGAGTTGCTCACCATCCCGACTACGATGCGTCGGAGAACACATCGGAGGTAGTGGGTTCTGAATGGGCCAGTGACAAGCCTTCGTTCCTCGTCTGACAGTTGTCCTGTCTTCCACTTCCAAACTCTTTTCAGGAAGAATTGAAGGGGACGAAGGTGAAGCTTCCCTAGGGAAAAGAACTGCTCTAGTGACGAAAGGGTCCCCAGAAGGCTCAGCCATTCCCTCACCGAGCATTGTTCTTTCCCTAAGAAGGTTGAGACTTTTTGAAAGCCTCGTACAAGCCTTTCTTGTGAGGAAAAACCTCAAAAACCCCGAGAATCCATCTGAATCCCCAGATAGACCAGATTCTGGCTGGGGATCATCTGGGACTTCTCGAGGTTGATGAGCAATACTAGAGACCGTATGAGGTCTAGAGTAGATGCCAAGTCCTCCAAACACTGGCTTTTTGACTTGGCCCTGATGAGCCAATCGTCCAAGTAGAGGGATATACTGACTCCCTTCAGATGAAGCCAACGAGCTACGTTCCTCATCAGGGTTGTGAAAACTTGAGGAGCCATAGACAGGCCGAAGCACATAGCCCTGAATTGGAAGATCCTGCCCTTTCCTCGACGCAGGATGAATGGGTACGTGGAAATATGCGTCTTGTAGATCCAGAGACCATCCAATCTCCTGGACGTAGAGCCGAAAGAACCGAGGCGGTTGTTTCCATGGAGAATTTCGTTTTCTCTATGAATCGGTTCAGGGCGCTCACGTCCAGCACCGGTCTCCACCCCCCTGATGCCTTCGGAACCAGGAAAAGGCGATTGTAAAAGCCTAGGGAGTGGGGATCCTGTACTATTTCGATGGCCTCTTTGGTCCACATCTGATCCACTAGATCTAGGAGCGTTGCTCTCAGGGCAGGGTCCTTGTACCTCGCGGACAGTTCCCTCGGTATCGAAGTAAGGGGAGGACTGTCCCTGAAGGGGATTAGATATTCCCTTCCTCAGAATAGAGAGCGAACCAGGGGTCTGCTTCTCTCAAGGCCCAGGCTTCTGCGTACTCCAGGAGCCTGGCGCCTACCGGTGGTTGGAGGACTTGAAAATCATTAGCCTTTTTTTAAAAGGCCGGAAGGCTGATCTTCCTCGTTTCTCAGAGGCCTCTTCTTCTCGAGGTGGGGGACGAGTGGAAGGGTCCTCCTCGAAAGGGCAGCTGAGGTGCACGAGGTTGTTTCTTTACCAGCGGAACAGCAGGGCGGTTTTTCTTCTTGGCCGACGTGCCAGAAAGATCCTGAGTCGCCTTCTCAGTCAGCGAGTGAGAAATATCTCTCACTAACTGAGAAGGGAACAGCTGGTCGGACAATGGAGCGTAAAGAAGTGAAGATCTCTGGACAGGGGAGACGGCTTTAGCCAAGAAAGAACTGAGGACCGATCTCTTCTTGAGAATGCCAGTCCCAAAGAGGGAGGCAACCTCACTCGAGCCATCTTGGACTGCCTTAATCCACACAAGATATATACTGTGAAGAATCTCGGGGCTGAGAAAATCAGGGTCCTGGGTTTTCTTAGCCAAAACCCCAAGGGACCAGTCCAGGATGTTGAAAACTTCTAACACATGGAACAGTCCCTTGAGGAGATGGTCCAGCTCCGAAATCCCCCATAACGCTTTGGCAGAGGACAAGGTGTGTCTTCTCGAGGAGTCCACTGGACTCGAGAAGTCTGCTTCTGCAGATGAAGGGAGAAAAACAGTCCCATGTTCCTCCCCGTCTCGTACCAGATGCCTCTCCTCCCGGAAAGTCTGGAGGGGGGGCATGCGAAACAAGTCTTTCCTGCTTCTCTCTTCAAGGAAAGCCAGGATCCAAGAGACTGAAGGGCCTTCTTCATTGATATGGCCGGGCGCATCTTTAAGAAGGAAGAGGACTTAGAGGCCTTAGTGCTTGAGAAAAGCGACCGTGGAGAAGGAGGAGCTGCAGGAGTGAGTGAGTCCCGAACTCTTGAAGTAAGAGGGGAGCTAAGGTCTTGTAATCTGACAGACCCGTATCCACAGGGGGTTCTTCGTCAGACACATCCTCTAGATCTAGACCTTCTTTGGAGAGAGTAGAGCGCTCCGCTGAAGGAGAACGTTCGGTTCTAGAGGTGAAAACTTCCGCAGTAGTCCTCCGATCTTGCAGAGAGGGGCTTCGAGTCGGAGAAAAACTGTGCGCACGTTTAGTTCCAGGCGAAGAAGGCCGTACCTTGGCTGTCTCCTTACGTAAAGGAGGGGTTCTAAGAGAATCAAGAGTCTCTATGTCAACAGGGTTCTTGATATTAACCTCGAGCTTAGAAGGATCAGAGGTACCATCCTTCTGACGTTCGTGAGAAGGGCGACGTTCCGAAGTCGAAAAGTGTCTGCCTGGTGTCAAAATCCTGGAAGGAACTTCATGTCTGGTTGGCGCCTCGAGCCTGGTTGGCGCCTCACGCCTGGCTGGCGCCTCGCGGCTGGAAGGAGCTTCGCGCCTGGTAGAAGCCTCTGTTCTGGAAGGAGCCTTGCGTCTGGCTGGTGCATCGTGCCTGGAAGGCGAATAGCTCTTGGAAGGATCTACGATCCTGGAAGGCACCTGGCGCCAAGCTGGCGCCTCGCGCCTGGATGACGCCTCGCGCCTGGCTGGCGCATTACTCTTGCCTGGCGCATCTTGCAAAGATAAAGCCTCGTGTCCGGGAGTGGAAACGGGGCTGTGAGGAGACGAGCGGCTGGACAGAGGATCGAGTCCGGTGCGGGGCAGGCGCTTGGACCAATCCTCATGTCTCGCGGCCGCTTCGTGCTCGGAAGCAGAGGAGGGCTCGGTCGCTAAGCGTTCCCGAGCCTCTTGTTTCCGAGCAGAAGAGCACGAAGCAGAGATCGTAGGACCTCTTAAGAGAGCGAGCTGGTGAGGGGATCTTGGAGCAAGGGAACTCCATGCGATGAGAAGATCTCTTAATAGGAAGAGACATGTCTTTCCTATGCCGAGGATCCTTTGAAAGTGCCCCAACCAGTGAAGAGATCTGCTCCTGCAAGTTCAAGAGGATCCTGAGGTAGCTTCATCCCTTTTCCTTGTCAGAAGGAGGGGATGGCGGTCTGGAGGAAGTAGGGGCCTCCCATCCGAACGAGGGCGAAACCAGGGCTCTCTTGGCTCTCTTACTGTCCAGCATAGGACCTTCTGGGAAGCGCTCAGGACTAGAATCGAGCGTAGGCGCTTTCCAGCTCCTCTTCATAGGGCGAGACTGCTCGGAAGAGCTCCATCCGCGCCTGGGAGATGATGACTCGGAGGACGAGAAGCACTCACGAAGGACGCTTTTTCGGTAGCGATCCTTGGCAGTCTGAGACGCAACAGATCCTGCCGAGGGGACGCCTGATCGGTAGGGATCCTCCACAACCTCCTTAAGGCTTTTGACATTCCTTCTCCTCTGGACCTGGGAGCTTGGAGGAGGTCTAGGCCTGGGAGCGCTGCAGAGCCGATCAGTACGCCACCCCTCCACTGCACTGGGACACTAATATCACTGTCCACTGCACCTATTCACAGCACTGTGCTTACCTTCTAACGCTGCCATCTTAAGTTCCATACTCTTAAAGGCAGCTATGAGACCTGCTATTTCCGAAGATGAATCTGCAGGTTCTGTAAAGGGAGAAGGGGCTGATACTGAGGGAGAGGGTGTAACTACTACATTAGGGATAGGAGCTACCATGTTGGAAACCGACTCGTTTGAGCGAGACCTACTTAAGCTTCTGGAGGAATCTTTCCTGACTCTATCCCTCTCTAACTTCCTTAAGTAGGAAGTTAGAGACTTCCACTCCTCTACACTCAAATTCTCGCATCTTTACAGGTGTTAGAAATAGAACATTCATCTTTCTTACACTTTCTTAAACATAGAGAGTGAGGGGTCAACCGAAGCTTTCGGCAACCTCACATTACAGCCCTCATTCACACAAGTTCTTATTACATAAGGAGAATCAGATATCTTAAAGAAATAATCAAAACCAAGATCAAGAAACAGTCCACTATAGCGTATGTCAAACCAACAATCCAATACGTCACCAAATAAGACAGTCAAGCAGATCAATGGCGATGAAAATCGAAATTCCGTTCAAGAGGAACCAAAACAACGTTGTTTTGATGGTACGGCGACAGAGAAAATCTGATTAGAAAACGGGAATGGTTCCTAGTCCTGCCACCCAGCAGCAGGGCGGTAGATCACCTGACCTACCTGTACGTGTGGCGCGAAATTTGAATTTCTGTCGGGACGACGGAGTCTATAGCTAAGTATATATCTGACAGGGAAGTTGAATGTACAAAACAATATTTTTAAATGTAACCTGCAACATCTGACATAAATTTATATCAGGCTTGCAGAGCAATTTATCTTGATAAACTAAAAAGAGTAGGGAACATAATTACCTGCTGCAATTGACTGCTACTATATACCAAAAAATGAAAAGTAAAACTAGTTTGAAGGTTTAACAATATAACTTTTAGACAGAGGTGGAAAAATTGGCCATTCTCATCAATGTTTCATTTATATGTGTACAAATGTGTACCTAACTCACCCTCAAAGGAGGAGAATCATAACATACTTGATAGTAGACACTGAGCTCATCTGAGCACCATACGAGTTGAAAAACCCAGACTTACTTAGTTTCTTTAAACCTTTAGCTTTTAAAGTCAAAATCATGAGAAATGAAGAACGTTGTAAGATATATATACAGTGCTTGAAGTTTATGAGGTAAAGATTGTTCTGTGTTTAGCTTTGCTACAAGGAGGATAATGCTCCTCTTAAATCTGAGGGCATCTCAGAAGATAAAAGTCCATTAGGATAAAGGACAAGATGTTCTAGTCACAGGATGAGACAAGTTCTTGCCATAACATCCTGGGTGATAACTGGCCTGGGATTCCATTTCTAGGAAATACCAGACCATTCAGCCAAGTAGAGAGCTCTCTATTCCTCCTCAATGCCATGGGGCACTTTAAACTTTAGGCTCTAAGAGAAAGGGTTAGCAGCAGGCTGTAGTTGTCTTCAGGAGTTCTAATTGAAGAGACCAGCTCTTGCTAAAACAACATACAGTATTTGCCAGCAAACCAGACGCACTTTTATTTTTGAACATTGAAAAACTGTCCTGCATCTAATGTGGCTGTATCACCGATGGGAGACCGAGGCCATAGGCTATGCTAGCCTAGCCTACAGTGCACATACTGGGTAGGTATAAAAATTGTTGCTAATAATAAAACAGTGAAAAACAAACCAAATTATTACAGAAAATTCTGTTACTAATATTAAAAACAGGCTGAATTATCAGTCTGTTATTACAACCTTACAAAAAATTGCTATGATATGTTGGCAGTTTAGCCTAGCCAAATGAAAATTGCTTACAGTACATATGTTAGCAGTTAGCCTATAGTAATGGAAATATATCACTCACTGTACCTCCTTCCCAACCATGCATAACCCATCCTGATATTTCTTATTTTGTAAAAGGACTGTTTTAACTTGACGGAACATTTAATTATTCTCTAAATTAAAAAAATCCATTTGTAACGAGTGGATGTGAACAAAATTGTAGCGCCACCCTGGTGGCCTGTCAAGGTGACACATAACCACCAAATTATAGATATTCAATTTTTTTCTTCCTCTTCCACTTTGGTTTTGCTTTTTTTTTTCTTTTTTTAATAACAAAGAATTTTTAACTTCAATAAGTTAGTTTTTTTAGGTTTGCTTTCTCTTTTGTTTCCACTGGTTACTTTCCATGGAGAGATCGCCAAGGCAAAGTTGTTGCTCCATAAGGGAAGATGATGATACTGTAAACAAAATAATACAGGTGACCTGATAGGAGGCAAGAATTAGAGTACGGTATCCCATAAAGTAACTTATTTATGGTAAACTTCAAATAGAGTCTAAACCCATGGCTGAAAAACAAAAAAGGCACTGTTATAACATCAAATTTAAACTTGGTGTCATTGCATCTGCAGAAAACCTTTATGATGCTTTTGTTTTATTTCTTTCTTTTTTGCTATGTTATAGTAGCCTGTGCTGTTTGCTGAAATATTTTTTTTGTCAGAATGCATGCGGTTTACTAATATCCAATTAAATGTTTTTCTTTGTCTGCATGTACTTCATCTATAGCAATTCATCACCTTTATTGTACCTGCTGACTGTTTTGTATACTTGTTAATAAATGTATGCGGACATACAAAAACATTGTTTTCCCACAAAATATCTTTTGAACAGAAATTCTGTTCTCCTCAGAACTAGTGAGTGGTCAGAGCAAAAGCTGGCATCATAGCAAAGTTTGTTTTTGCCGGGCTCTTTTTTTGAGCTAGGAAAGCAGGGTGCCAGACTAGGTATGAGCTCGGGTGAAGTTTGGCGCCCCTAGAAGACACGGATGTCCGTAAACTTAAGGATCCTTGGACTAACTTCCTAGGGAAGACAAGTAAATTATCTTCTGTATTCTTTGCTTGGGTTCAGAATTTTAAAAGAAAATAAGTTAGGTATGCCAACAAACTAGGTCTCTGTGCTTATACGTGAGTTAAGCATAGTTCGATACCTCATAACGGTGTGACTGCAAAAGGGACGCAGATGTCTCGCAGAGGAGATGTAGGACCCGAGAAACTAGATTCTGAAAGTTGATCCCCAGGTCTGGAAGAAGACAAGAGAAGATTCCTTTACATGGCTTGTAAAGGTCTCTCTAATATGTAAGGAAAGACCTCCTGAATGAAACTCCTCCATACAGTCTGGAGTCTGTCTGTTGCAAATAAAATCACAGACTCACCACACTGTTTGCTTACAAGGACTTGAGTCCATTTCAAGTTCGCTTTCTGTTTACAGTAATACACAGCAGTTCCATCAGCTCCTACAAGGAGGCAGGAAGCTGGAGATAACCAGAAGATATTTTTGGAACTAAAAGCATAGGATAATATATATGAACACTGGAATTTCTGAGGCCCATTTAGCTGCATGGCATTAATCCCAATGATGATTACAAGATACAATTTTGAGTAAAGTTCAATATTGGACTTTACTCAAAATCTGCCCTCTATCAAATTATGATATAGACAATTAGACTTGATGGCCATGAAAACCTGACATGAGTTGTGTTTCAAGACTATTCCATGGTTATTGTTCATCATCATCATATCTGGTATCTTGGTTCTTTACTTTGCTTCATTTTTATAACTGTGACTGTTATCAAATTTAAGAATGGACATGGCTACATGTATAATATCTGATATCAGTACTAAACATCACCAGCTAAATATGATGAGTAACCATTCAAACCTGAGAGCTCCTTCTTATATAGGTAGGATACCAGCAGTGTTTGGCTTATAATAACAAATAATAGTTGGTGTTTGCCCATACTTTTAAAGCAAATACTGAACTAGGATGAGATTATAAACAGTGCTTGATTATACACTCCACCAAAGATTCTAAATGAACCACAGTGCTTGATTATACACTCCACCAAAGATTCTAAATGAACCACAAAACTAGTGAATTATATATTCTGTCAGTAGATGTAGGGACACGAAGAAGATAAGTCTCTTCAAATAAAAAAGGATGTATAAATCAGCTTATACGTTAAAATAAGTGCTATCAATTTGCTGACCAATTTAGGCAAAGCACTTCCTACAAACTAAAATATGAAAAACTTCAATATGAACTAACTCTTTCTTTCCATTTTGCAGTAACTGCTTTGCAAGCTGTCTATCCTTCTCAAGATTGGTTTCGGAACGCTTCTGATACTGTCGAATCCTGTCTCTTGTTGTTTTTAGTTGCTGGAAAAAAATACAAATCATTAATCGTCAAATGTCAATGGTTTGTCAATAAGTGTTATAATTATTAAGCCACAGTATAATTGGATGAGCCTTTCCAATGACGTATATAATAATAGAGTAGTGTAGTAATAATTAAAACTTATAGATCTTTGGTTTAATATTTTGTAATGGAGCACACTCTGTCCTGCAGGATCTTAACTGCAAAAAGAAAGAAGAATGACTGACAGCAGTTGCGACAAAGGAGGAAGAAGTAGAACAAAACCATAAAAATTACCTTAATATTAAGTTTATTATCATAAATTCTTATACATATTTACAAAGTAAGTCTAGGTTTTGGAAGACAGAAACGTAACGCAAATGACCAATACAATAACTAACAATCAAATTACATAGTTCCACATACCTACTTTACTTTAAATTCCCAATAACGATTCTTAATAAATAAATTACAAAATAAATATGTAATGTCAAACAGCAGCACCACACAAATAACATATCAATCATTACATAAACACTCAGATCCATACTTGCTCATCAACCATAATTAGAAGAGCCACTTGTTCCATAAATACAATACATAATAATTAACCTTAAAAAGAGCCCATACACGTTGCTCCATACCTAAATAATAATAATGTTACAGCATACCAGTAAGAACCATACACTTGTTCATACAAAAAAATATTGATGATGATGCCACAAAAACAGTAAGAGTCACAATCATAGATCCTCGAGGCTGACCATTGAACAACACAATGTCCGATGCAACAGCTTCATAACTGCCATGGAAGAATACCTCTTCTCAACAGGGGACTATGGCTTACCCACCACCTCGACCTCGGGAACTGGATTGAGTCCTCCACAGCACTTGACCACTACTGCACCAAAATCCATCACCGGCAATCAGGTGATCCTCCAAAACTGCTGCTGCTGTGGTGTTCTCGACAGAACATTGTTGAGAACCTGCTGATCTGCTTTCTAAAGCCTGACTAACTGTGTCACGGTTAATGTGACAGACAAAAACTCAGAAACAACAGTATTCCCGGGTAAGGAGGCAACTATCCAATGAGAAACAAACAATTGTTTTCCTCAAACAACCAATCATCCTCACAATTTTCATACTGTGTCATTACACAAATACTGAATCTCAAAATTATATACAATACAAAACCTAAAATGAAGTACTGGGTATGAACTTGCAAGGAAACCTTTAACCATAAAGATTGAAATAAATGTCTGAGATGGATATACCAATGATATACAGTGAACCCCCGTATTTGCAGGGGATGCATACCAGACGCCCCCACAAATAGCTACAATCTGTGAAGACTTAGAACCCCTTCTAAAAATGCTTATAAGTGCCATCTTGAAAGTTCAAATGACAAATGTATGTATACTTAAAGTATCAAATATACCTTAAATTATCATTCTGTTATTGTATTATCTTTGAAATGATACATTATATTCACTTCAAAGTCATCTTAAACATTTTACCATTAGAGAGGGATATTTTATTATTTAATGTTATATTTAATCATATTAAACGTAATAATTTTAATATTTGAAAATTAGTAAATCATATTTTGATCATAAAAAATTTATTTAGTCATGAAAATAACATCAGAGTGGTTGAATGATCATTCTGGTGTTTTATCCATATGTAGTAATAGATGGGACAAGAGAATAATAAGCAAGGTATTTACTGAAAAAGTATGGTTACTTTTTTGAAAGGGTTCATTCTAGAAGTTCATGGACAGTGGAAAAAAGGTGATAGGCAATTTTAGCTCTTGTACAATTTTATATCACCTATGAGAACTGTTTTGTTTTTCATATTAGCTAATAATTACCTATCATTTTTGATTAATTATTAAAACTTAATAACAAATTCTACTATGAAAGTACCTGTATGTTTTCTGAACCCTCTAAGTTTCACAACAATTTATTCAGTTTACCAATGGCTTCCTTATGTGTTTGATGAACACTGATGGAGACCTACAGCCCATAAGATGTAAAATGATGGAGATCATATAGCCTATTAAGGTGTTAAATGACTATCTTCGTATCTTGAAATGTGGTAAGTAATCCCTTCCACTGACAAGGACATCTCTACAAAAGGGAGCTGATGTAAATCAAAGGGTCATGCAGTCTTAGCTAGGGTACCCCTTAACTGTGGTAGGCATTTCAGAGGAAATACAACCTAACCAGACCTACCTTTACCTAGCCTTACCTCGGACATTGTGCCCTTTCTTAGCCAGGGAGGGCTTCACCTCCCCTGACATTCTCCAGTAAGCTGTGATCCCTTCATCAGCATACCACCCCGAGTCAGTTATGAAGATTTGGCATGGGACAAGAGGACACGTGGATGGGAACAGGGCGGGGGACAGTGAGGACACAAGCCCTGGCCACTTATGGATATAGCACCATATAGATATTGCTAGGTGAGGGAGCATGATTGTTTGCTTTATGCCTTTTCAGCACTCCGGTCAGGTTAGGTGGGGTTATAGGGAGGAGGTGAAGCCTCCCCTGGCCAGGTAAGACCAGCTCCCGGTAGATCTATATTACTATTCCGCGGCAGCCTAGACTATGGCAGTGTGGTTTTTCTATGCAGTTTTACCTCCTGAACAGGAATTTTAAGTAATATTTATTGGGATGACTGTAATTAACCCCCATGGGCTCGTACTAAATACGGCGAAATACATTTGCGCCCCAGTTCCTGGTGGCTTTCGTATTCGCGGGGACGAACAATGCAGAATGCTTATACAGAAAATACCCAGCTCCCTACATTACAAGAGAGTAGGGTTAGGTTGCATCCTTGTTACATTTCAATATTTTATAAATTTGGGTGAGTGTTCTTTTAATACAAATGAACTAGGTTAGGTATGTCTTTTCCAAATGAATATGCTATAATGTGATTAAAGCATTTCCTGCCTTTCTCACTAGTGCGCTGCATTCGTTCCTTAAACTGTACTAAAGAAACAAAAATGGGGGGTGGGGGGGGGGGGGGGGGGGGTGGGGGGGGGGGGGGGGGGATTGCATAGGCATAATAGCCAGGTATCTAAATGGTCAGATATGCACAAAACGTAATGAAACACTGGAAAAAACAGAAGGTAATTCTAAGGAAGGAGTTCTGCATGGAGATATTATTTAATAATGAAATTTTTTTACTGAAAAATATAGATAAGGGTGTAGGTACATGAGGCAGTGCTCCAGTATATATTTATCAAATTATCTCACTGAAAACTTTATCAAAATAATGTGAGACGTTTCCTATCTTTTGTACCAGCCCCTTGGGGATTAATGTAAGAACACACAGTACAAAAGATGGTAAACTTCTCACTTTATTTTGGTAAATTTTTCAAGTTAGGTATCTCACCTGTACTGCATCATACACACCCTTATCCATAGGGTAAACAACCGCAGACAACGCGCTGGCCAGGCCTTATTCACTCGATATTTAATTGGTGAAACAAGAATACAATTACAACCATTCAAATGATTGAAGTTTCGTCAACATAAAGTGATATATGAAAGCCCCATACGAATAAATAAGGATGTGAGCTCTTCACAAAATATGTTTTCAAGGCAGTTTTGAAATCCAATATGGCGGCAATCGCGTGACTGGCCGTTCTAACCACAGACAATCCACCATCTTTCCCAGCCTTCCCAGCACTCATTTGAACAATGTTAGCGTATATATGTAATGTTTATTGATCTTACTCAAGATTGCAGTTGTAATCAGCACAATAAAACAACATTTTGTTTGTTTGCCTGTATTACTGAAAGTATGAAACTTTTTATTCCCAGGGTCATGGTTTGAACTGAATTCACTTTTACCTTGTAATCGGTGGTTTTATCCTCACTGCCATCACAACTGAAACTCCACAGTGCTTATTTGATTGTAATTATACACATTTTGGTCTTAATTCACTCCAAATTGCACTTGAACCACGTTGCTGTTCCTGGTTCCTAAGCACTCACTCCGCAAGCACAGTTACGAGCAGCAGACGACTACATGTTTATGAGGTGCAAAGCTTTATTCCCTTAATTGTTTACTTTACTCATTATTTAGTTTAACTTTACTTCAAAATGTTTATTTAATTCATGTCTATTATCCCTTTTTTGTAACAAAATTAACCCCGAAAAAATACAGATATTTCTGAAGTACGAGCAGACGACAGCAAAAAGACTCATCGTTGCCAATCTAGTTTCCATGAATTCTAGTTGTCATAGTAATGCAGTAGGTGATGATAAAATTGCTGTAATAGGGTGAATAACCGTAGGGTCCAGAGTCGACCATGTTCGATCAGCGTGTACAATCCCAAAAAAAGTACATTATAACGCGTCCTGACATCGGAGATGGGCATCAGTCGCGACTTGTTGTTGGTGAGAAACGGAGCTAAAGACCTCTACTCTCCATTCGAAGTAAGTATTTTCTCCAAAGTTAGAAATTAAGGCCAAATTTTACGATTTAAACAGAGGGTAGTGAAAACGGTCTCAAACGTACTGCAAATCTCACCAAAACGCGTTCAACATTTTTACTTACAACTCGAAGTATTTGAGAAAGATTGACGCCATCTGATGTTACGGAGCGCTTGTGTCAATAAACTAACCATTTCCTGTGATAAATCCGCACACCACTTGTGCCCACAGATGCTGGGGCACTTTTATCACAACAAACGGAAAACTTTTCCTCACCGAGTAAACAACTGTTTTGTAGAAGACGACGACGAAACGTGCACTTCGATAATTTTTTAAAAAATAAAATTAAAACATCAATATTTTACATATTTATGATGTAACATCAATATGTTTGAACCCATTTATTCATGTTATTTGAAAATGTCGTATTGAAAAAGTAACCCGATTCTGACTCAAATTTAAGTAATTATGGTTTTGGAATAGAACGTTCTTTTCAAGTCTGTATTATGACGTCACGACATCTTGACTTTCGTACCTATTGTAAATAATTGTTTTACTCAACTTTCTTGCAGAACAGTTTACCAGTTATTCATGCAGATTATCAGCTCTTCATGTAATTGGTATAATCGTAATGCGCATATATATCTTTATTTACTTTTTGGATATATGAAGATGTTTTACTGCCGGATTATCGCCGTAGTGTGACGCAATCGATTTCGGTCGATGCGCCTCTGTTTTCGCACCATAAGAAATTATGGGGCCGAATTTGCAATGACCAAAAAGTCGTTACAAGTGGAAAGTTAGCACTGAGGGGGCATATGTTTTGATTGAGAAAAAATATAAATTTATTCAATAGCTAGCTTGTAAAAAATACTTGATTACCAAAAACTTGATTGACAACTAGCAGCATACCCACTATGGTTTCAGAGACAGTGCAGCACGTTTTTGGGCAATACCTATTTCTGTAACGAACACTCGTATCAGAACGAGATTTTGCTATAGTGCATTACACCCAATGCCGTAATTTATAAGGCGTGAATCACTAAACGTAAAGAATAACGATACCTGTCCTTGTACCAAGAGACAAAAACTCCATTATGCAGAAATGGATACGAACAGCGTATAAAGCTCCACCTACCCTCTCCCCCCCCCCCCCCACCCCCCCCCCCCCCCCCCCCCCCCCCCTCCACCGCTACCCCACTTTCCTTCTTTGTTCCTTCGCCTTCCTTTCTCTCTCTCTCTCTCTCTCTGTTGCCATTCGGTATGTGTTGACCCTCCAAACTGGGTATAAGACTACACACAAAACGTTGAAATTGGTGAAATTAGGCTATATATTGGAAGTATATATACATAAATATTAAAGCAATTTTATCATTATTGCATTATTATGACAACTAGAATTCATGGAAACAGTTTATAATAATGAAACAGCGGATGTGTGAAGCCTCCACTAATGTGGCAACGATGATTTTGCCATTCTTAGTGTTACGGACCCTGAGATCTCAGAGACAGTGTTACGGCCTCTGAGGGAGGCCTGCTTCAGGTTCGATATGAAATAAAAAAAAAAACTTATCAACACAAACAGTTGAAACTGGGGATATGAATAAAGAAAGAAACACTAACACAACAAAGGTTTATTTACAAGCTTACTAACAAAGGTAAATGCAGAATGGTATCTCCTATTTACATAAACAGATAGAATCTTACACTGCATGAACTGGGGGAACAGTGCGGCAATTCAAATACTTGCTGCTCGATTTGGCGGTTCAATGCTCTGGCTTCATAAATGTAGATCGGCGATTGCGGACATCCTCTTGACTCCGTATTGCAGAAACTAACCTTCTTGTAAGGCAGGAATTCCCCAACACCTGTAACAGGTCCTTTTCTTCTCTGAAGTCTGCTCGACGTCGAGATAACACGGTAGACCACACCTGAAGACGACTAGACCAATATCCAACCAACCCTCGAGCAACTCTTCTTTTGATTGATCCTTCGTCGGTTCCTTTTTCTCGTATCTCACGGAAGATCTCTGCTGCTGCTGATCTCTCACTGATAATCTGATCTGTGGCTCTCTGTGACTAACTGGTGATCTCTCTTTTACGATCTCTCTCTCTCTTACGATCACTGCTCTCCAAAGTTCGTTCGTCGTATTTATACAGCACTCTGGGGGCGGAGCCTACGGCGAACGTCACCGACTCCAGGGATTTCTAGAACTTCTTAGATGAATCTAGACGAGGTATTGCATCAGAAATCGCGGCGTTTCTCACATAACGACGAGATCCACAACACTTCTGCCGATTCTAGAAGAGTCGCGAGCATAGACGCCTCCAACAGTGGCGCGAAAGCCTCCTTGCTGCCGAACTTCTCGAAAATGCGTTCTCCTTTCCTTTATCTTTCTTTGCTATGAAGCAATTACCATCACACTTAGCATGCAAACATTAAAGGTTACATTTATTTCTGGCATACGGTTATTAAAGAAATTCAAAATACTAATATAGACTGAAATCAATGAGAAGTGCTAACAAAAACAAAAAAGCAAAAAAAAAAAAAATAAAAATTATATAATTCAATTATCCGTAGTCATTCCTCTATGCACTTATCCGTAGTCGTTCCTCTATGGTTTTCGGCAGCCAGATGTATGAAAACGTTAGAAAATGATATTGTTATAATACAATAAAGTTTCATACATACTTACCTGGCAGATATATACATAGCTAAGACTCCGTCGTCCCCGACAGAAATTCAAATTTCGCGCCACTCGCTACAGGTAGGTCAGGTGATCTACCGGCCTGCCCTGGGCGGCAGGACTAGGAACCATTCCCGTTTTCTACTCATATATTTTCTCTTCCACCTGTCTCCTTGCGGGGAGGCTGGGTGGGCCCTAATCTTATATATCTGCCCAGGTAAGTATGTATGAAACTTTATTGTATTTTATAACAATATCATTTTCATACAATCAACTTACCTGTCAGATATATACAATAGCTGATTGGGCACCCTTCGGTGGAGGGTAAGAGACAAGCTACTACTGGAATAGACAGGTAAACAACATCTGTTGTAGGTATAAATTAAAAACCTTGGTTCCTACCTGATAGGTGGTAGACTTCGTGGGTGTTTTCCCCGTGTGCATCACCTCAAGAAACTTTAGCGAGATATGTGATCTATGGCCAAGAATTCTTGTGGGTCTGCCGAAGGGGTCTTATCACTTACTCGGCAGAGCCTGAAAGGACTTTGTCAATGGGTGCTGATCCACTTACATGACAACACACCTTATTAAGGAGCACACAACCAATCCCGACCACCTGATCCTAACCACCATGTTAGTATTAAAAATTGCTCCGAGTTATCCCCAACTCTTCGCAACAACCGTAACTCAAACCACAATGCACAAGCACACAATAATTTCAAAAAAAAATTTTTATCTATTACAAGATATCACAAGAGTTCCTTACTGAACTGAAGTGACTGGCCGCTTGTGCGGCAACTGCACTTGTTCAGCAGAAAGTCTAGAACATATCTATTAGACTTAAGTAGTAAAAAAAAAAACAAAAAAAATTTTAAGGATTGTTTGTAAGCTCCTGTACCCAGGATTGTGGCCCGCAGACACAAAAAGGAACCTAATGAAAAACATTTTTCATAGGTCACACGCACGTCCTTCAATAGTGAGCCGCAAACACAGAATTACATCTCCAATATGTCGCTTCCAAGATATTCTTCAGCGACATATTTCTCTGAAAAGAGAGAGACGTCGCCACTGCTCTCACTTCATGAGCTCTTACTCTCAGGAGTTTAAAGAATCATCCGTGCAAGCCTTATGAGAGTCCATAATTACGTTCCTGACAAAAAAGGCTAAGGCATTCTTAGACATAGGTCTTGATGGATCCTTCACTGAGCACCAAAGGCCTTGTCTAGAACCTCCCAACTGTTCCTTTTTCTTTAAGTAAAACTTAATGCCCTTACTGGGCAAAGAGACCTCTCCGGTTCCCTGCCGACGAGACCCGATAATCCTTTTACTTCGAAGTTTCTCGGCCAGGGGTTCGAAGGATTTTCATTCTTCGCCAAGAATAATTCCTTGAAGGAACAGATGGCTGAATCTATATTGAACCCGACTTTGTCACTAAGGGCGTGCAGTTCGCTAACCCTTTTTGCAGTCGCCAGTGACAATAGGAATAAAACATTTTCTCGTTATATCACGAAACGAGGCCAAATGTAGGGGTTCAAATCTCTCTGAAGCCAAGAACTTCGCACTACGTCTAGATTCCAGTTAGGGGGAGAAGTAATTCTAGACTTCTTGGTCTCAAACGACCTAATCAGATCATGCAGATCCTTATTGTTTCCCAAATATAGGCCTCTATTCCTAAAGCCACGCCGGTAGCAATACTTCTATAGAGCCCTTTATCGTGGCTACGGAGAGCGTGCAATTCTTCTCTCAGAAATACAGAAAATCAGCTATTTCTGTTACAGAGGTACTGGAGAGGACAACTTCTTTGACTTACACCACCTTCTAAAAACTTCCCACTTGGATTGGTAAACCCGGATAGTGGAAGTTCTCCGGGCTCTAGCGATCGAGCTTGCTGCTTACTAGAAAAGCCTCTCGCTCTGACAAGTCTTTCGATAGTCGAAAGGCAGTCAGAGCGAGGAGCGGGGAGGTTTTGATGAAACCTCGTCGAAGTGTGGCTGTCTGAGAAGATCCCTCCTTTGTGGAAGGGATCTTGGGAAGTCTACTATCCACTCCAGTACCTCTGGAAACCATTCTTGAGCTGGCCAAAAGGGGGCTATCAGGGTCATTCTTGTCCCCTTTGAAGTCACAAACTTCCTGAGTACTTGCCCCAGAATCTTGAATGGGGGAAATGCGTAAACGTCTACCTGAGACCAATCTAGTAGGAAGGCGTCTACTGCTAGAGCTCTGGGATCTTCTACTACTGAACAGAAGACTTCAGTCTCTCAGAGGACGTGGCAAAGAGGTCGACATGAGGAGTTCCCCAAAGAGACCAGAGCTGGAGGCAAACTTCTGAGTGGAGGGTCCACTCGGTATGAAGGACCTGGTTCCTCCTGCTCAGCCTGTCCGCTCGTAGATCCTTGCTCCCTGAACGAACCTCGTCAAGAGAGAGATGTTCCTTTGGGATGTCCACAACAGCAGTTCTCTTGTGAGTTCGTAAAGGGCATACGAGTGAGTACCTCCTTGCTTCCGAATGTATGCCAGAGCGGTTGTATTGTCCGCATTCACTTGTACTATTTTGTTGCATACTAACGGTTCGAAGCTCTTTAGAGCTAGGTGTACAGCTAGCAGTTCTTTGCAGTTTATGTGCCAGGACACTTGAAGAGCATTCCAAGTGCCTGACACTTCTCTCTTTCCCAAAAGTTGCTCCCCAACTTTTCCTTTTTCCGACGCGTCGGAAAACAATACAAGGTTTGGGCTCTGTATTTCCAGGGAAGTACCCTTGTTTTCCCTCAGTGGGAGTAACCACCATTCTAGATGTCGTTTTATCAGATCTGGAATGGGAAAAATGTCCGAGAGGAGTCCTGTCTTCATGTTCCACGAACTTCTGAGGAAGAACTGAAGAGGACGGAGATGAAGTCTTCCTAGATGAAAGAACTGTTCGAGCGAGGAAAGGGTCCCTAACAGGCTCAACCATTCCCTCGCCGAAGTCCGTTCCTTCCTTAGGAAGAGAGAGACTTTTTCTAAACCTCTCGCTAGTCTCTCTTGAGAAGGAAATACTCGAAAACCCCGAGAATCCATCCGAATCCCCAGATAGACCAAGTTCTGGCTGGGGATCAGTTGGGACTTCTCGAGGTTCACGAGTAATCCTAAAGTCTTTATTAGGTTTAGTGTCACAGTCAGGTCCTCCAAACACTGTTCCTCTGACTTTGCTCTGATAAGCCAGTCGTCTAGGTATAGAGATATACTGATTCCTTTCAGATGAAGCCATCTCGCCACATTTTTCAAAAGGTTCGTGAAAACCTGAGGCGCCGTCGACAGGCCGAAGCACAAGGCTCTGAATTGGAAGATCCTTCCCCCCGTCATGAAACGAGGTACTTCTTCGACGAAGGATGGATCGGGACGTGAAAATAGGCGTCCTGGAGATCCAGAGACACCATCTAATCCCCTTAGGCGAAGAAGAGCCGCCATGGACTGAAGCAGAGGTTTCCTGGAGAACTTCTGTTTTTGAACAAACTTGTTCAGAGCGCTGACATCCAGAACTGGTCTCCAGCCCCCCGAGGCTTTCGCAACCAAGAAAAGACGATTGAAATAAAACCCCGGGGAGTTTTGATCCAGCACAAGTTCTATAGCTCTCTTGTCCCACATCTGATCCACCATTTGTTGAAGAGTATCTTTCAACACAGGGTCCTTGTAATTGGCGGACAATTCCCTCGGAGTTGACGTCAGGGGAGGATTGTCCAGGAAAGGAATGAGATATCCCTTCTGAAGAACCGACATCGACCAAGGGTCTGTGTCGATGCGAGTCCAGGCTTCCGCAAATCCCCGGAGCCTGGCACCTACTGGTGTTTGGAGGAGCGCCACTTCACTTTCCCCTTTTAAAGGGGCGGAACGAGGCTCGACCTCTCTTCTCGGTCGTTTTCCTTTTAGCGGTAACTCTAGTGGGAGGGCCCACCTCGAAAGGGCCGAACATGAGTAGACGCCACTTTCTTTTCTCCCACCATCACTGGTCTCTTCTTCCTGGACGATTGCAGGAGAAGATCCTGAGTCGCTTTCTCCGCCTCAGAGATCGGGAAATATCCTTCACCAACTGTGACGGGAACAGAAAAATCAGACCTAGGGCGAATAACAAGCTGCTCTTTGTGAATGTGATACTGCTTTCGTCAAGAAAGCGCTAAACACAGATCTCTTCTTCAAGAGACCTGCTCCAAATAAGGAAGAAACTTCCCTGAGCCGTCTTGCACCGCCTTGTCAATACATGACCAAAATTGCCAGGAGTACATCCGGTTCTAGCCCTTCAGGGGCATGAGCCTTCTTGGACAATCACCCCAATAAAGGGACCAATCTAGGAAGTTAAAGACTTCTAGAATGTGAAAAAGTCCCTTGAGGAGATGATCCAACTCTGAAAGACCCCAAGTAATCTTAGCCGTGTGAAGGCTATGTCTCCTGGATGCGTCTACCAGACTGGAAAAGTCAGCTTCAGCTGAAGCTGGGAGAGTGAGACCCATATTCTCCCCAGTCTGGTACCAAATCCCTCTCTCTTGCCCGTAAGTCTAGAGGGGGAGGCATGCAAAAGACTGTCCTTACTAGCTTTCTTAGTTAGCATCCAGTTATCCAGCGATTGCAGAGCTCTCTTCATAGAAATCGTCGGTCTCATCTTCAAGAAAGCCGACGATTTCGGAGTCTTCGAGCATGAAAACAGTGAACGAGGCGAAGGAGGAGCGGCAGGGATCAATGCATCTCCGTATTCTTGGAGAAGGAGAGCTGTCAAAACTTTGTAGTTCGAAACAGTCCTTCTTTACCGTGAGACTCGTCCTCTGATTCCTCTTCCATAATCGGATCAGTAGGAGAGGCCACTTCCCGTTCCGGGTCTTCCTGTCCAACAACTCTCTCTACTGGGGACAAAACCTAATAGGAGAGGGGCTAAGAGAGTGTAAAGAGCTCTATGCTTGACTGGCTCTTCGTACTTGGCTGGCTCCTCGCGCTTGCTGGCTCCTCGCGCCTGGCTGGCGCCTCGCGCTTGGCTGGCGTCTCGCGCCTGGCTGACTCCTCGCGCTTTGGCTGGCGCCTCGCGCCTGGCAGGATCCTCGCGCTTGGCTGGCGTCTCGCGCCTGACTGACTCTTCGCGCTTGGCTGGCGCCTCGCGCCTCTCAAAAGTCTCGCGCCTGACTGACGCCTCGTGCCTTGTTGAAGTCTCGCGTCTTCCTGATGTCACATCCTTGTGTGACAGATGCTTGTCTGGAGCCTCACGCTTGGCTGAATGCTCACCTGCTGTTGTTACCTCGCGCTCGGCTGAAGCTGCTGATCTGGCGACGTATCCCCTCTGGGAGAATTCCTCCGTCGTATGCGTTTCCGCTTGTCTGACTCTCCCAATCTAGAGACGCTCTCGTCTGTAATGCGTTTCCTCGCTTGTCTGACTCTCTAATCTTAGAGGACGCTTCTCGTCTGTAGGACGCCTCGCGCTTAGCTGGCGCGACGCGCTTGCCTGGCGAATCAAAATCTTCCCACGAGTCTCTATCTGAGTTCTCAAAAGACTCACGTCTCACAGGAGCCTCACTCCTGGTGGGAGAAGGAAGACGAGTCTTCTTGACCGGCAGTCTGACGTCTTTCTTTCGAGAAGGATCCTTCGAAAGGACTCCTACTAAGGCGGAAAGCTGTTCCTGCACCGCCAAAATGATCCTCTTGGACGCTTCTCCTGCGTCTTCTTGAACTGGAGAGGGAGACCTCGAAGGCGTGTTGCCCCCATCATGGGACGGCAAAACCCTTCTTCGCCTTCTTGATAGAAGGGGTGCGCTTCTTCCGAAAAGCGTTCTGGGCTTGAATCCAAACAGGATCTCTCCAGTGCCTTTTCAGGGCCTGGACAAGTCGAATCCTTCCACCCTCGTTTAGGAGAGGGAGAAGCGGACGAAGAGAAGCACTCTCTGAGGACGCTTTTTCGATAGCGGTCTGAGCAGGCTGTCTATATACAGCACCTGCTGAAGGGACGCCTGACCGGGGGGAATTCTCCACAACCTCCGTACGGCTTTCGACTTTCCTTCTCCTCTGGGCTTGGGAGCTTGGAAGAGGTCTAGGCCTGGGAGCGTCGCAGAGACGGTCCGACGCCCCCTCCACAACACTGGGGACACTCACTTCACTAAAATCACTTTCACAGTCCTTACCTTTCATGGTAGCCATTTTGGATCTCATCCTGTGAAGAGTAGCCTTCAGTTCAGCAATTTCCGATGCCGAATCTGAATGTACGGACCAGTGAGGGTCCTGATACAGAATCATAATTAGAGAAGAGTTAGAATTATCCAAAGGCTCAATAGGCCTTGTACTACTACCCGCAATCTTAGATGCAGCCCTTCTGACTCTATCCCTTTCTAACTTCTTCAAGTAAGAAGTTAGAGTCTTCCATTCCTCAACATTCAACCTCTCACACTCATGACAGGTGTTAGAAAATAGAACAATCAAAACCCTACATTTGCGACATACAGTGTGAGGATCAACCGAAGCTTTCGGTATCCTCACCTTGCAGCCTACATTCACAAACATTCTCACACAAACACTTGAATCAGACATTCTGAAGAAAATCAAAAGCAAGTCCAAATCCAGTCCACAGTAGCGAATGCCAAAACAACGATCCAGGTACGTCACCAAAAGTCCACAAAAGATGATCAATTGTCTAGAAAAGCAAATTCCAGTCAAGAGGTGGCAGCAACGATGTTGATACCACCGGCGACAGAAAATATATGAGTAGAAAACGGGAATGGTTCCTAGTCCTGCCGCCCAGGGCAGGCCGGTAGATCACCTGACCTACCTGTAGCGAGTGGCGCGAACAAATTTGAATTTCTGTCGGGGACGACGGAGTCTTAGCTATGTATATATCTGACAGGTAAGTTGATTGTATGAAACATTTGATTGTATCTACTTTAGAAATATCTGTAATTTTTCAGGGTAATTTGGTTGCAAAAAAGGGATAATATACATGAATTAAAATGACAATTTGTCGAAAATTGCATTTTTCCTAACTATACAAACCTGAGGTCCTTTAACAATAGGAAGTAGCTAAGCGGCAGCTGGAACGGTCGTAAGCTTCGAACAAGGGAGAACTACGGTAGTTAACTGCTTGTCGATCGTCGCGCGGCGGTAAACAAATCACTTTTGCTTTGCGGCCCATGCAAAATACGCAGAGTGAGGGGTGGCATGAGGAGGACTGTATGTTAAAGGACCTCAGGTTTTGTATAGTTAGGAAAAATGCAATTTCGACAAATTGTCATTTGTTCCGATACGTAATACAAACCATCGGTCCTTTAACAATAGGAAGACTCACTTCTTGGTGGGAGGAATCTGAGTCTTTTGATGAACAGACTGGTGTTCGTCCATCCCTGGAATGCCTCCCTGGTCGTAAGAGCGAGGGAGGGGATCCAAGCCTCTGTCCGATTGATCGGGTGTGCACCGCAGGATCAATGGTCAGACATCTGGGCCGAGTACTAAGAGAGAGGCAAGAAGCGTATCTCTTCGTACCAGCAAGCAAGAACTTGTTCCTGTTTGCAAGAGGCAAACATAAAGTATGGGTTGTCTCAAGCTGGCATCCACTTCCTCCCCCTTGTTGGAGGAAGTGGTGGATATACGCTCCTATCCCTAGTGAAAGGGATAGGATGGGGCTCTGTTGAGTAGCTCACCTGCATCTTGTCCTTATCCAGCAGGGTGACGACCGTGTCCCTCTAACCACAGGTAGAGGAAGAAAAAGATGGGAAGAGGAGCCAGTCACACTCTCATTCACCATCCATCTTACGGTCACACTAGGACTCGATGCTGTTCAGCCTGCGAGGGTCTGGGTTCGCTACACAACGTGTTGAGCAGCCACCACGGGTCCCAAGGAAAAAGATCCAAGGACCTGTGGGCAATATCCCGAAGGTAGAAGGAAGGGCATGTGGTCTGGTTGGACCAGACCCTGCCTTCAGTACCTGCGCCAAGGAGAAGTTCTTGTGGACAAGGCAGCATCTCCTTCGCATCGAAGGCGGTGAAGTCCATTAGGGAGGGGATTGTGAACGACTCGAACCAATCGTCAGGGACCGAAGGGTTCTGAGTCCTTCGCTACGAAGTTTCGGTACGAAATCGAGCGTCACGGATCCCCATCCCCTGGGTGCCTGACTTCGCAGGAGAAGTCATGCAGTTCCTCAGAGGAAAAGAAGGAAATAGTCGCATGACCTATCCCTCTTCTCTACTTCGGTGATGTCCAGTACCCATACTGGGTCTGTCCGTTAGCAACGAAGTCTCTCGCAATCCTCCTATCCCCATGCAGCGAAGTTCTCGGTAGTGGATAGGACACCGACACTCCATGGTGGGTGTCAATGGTATGGGTTACTGTGACAAGCTATTAAAACGAAGTAATGGTTGCTGTGTAACAACCGAACTAAGTCAACAGCGTAATTCGTAACTGACTCCGGCGCTCTGACAGCTGACCGACTGACTGCGTTCGGTAGGAGGCAAGTTGTCAAAGCATCCGAGTAAGTCACGTGACCTTCGCCTTTTAAAGGGTTATGCCGAGAGACCAAAACAAATGATGTATTTGTTTGTCACCAATGCCGGACAGCGAGGTGATGATTCTCTTAAGGCATGTACCCAACAGGCGAAAGTCAATTGCCTTCTAGAGACCGAGGTCCCTGAAGGTAAAACATCTCATGTTTGTTGAATCTCAGCTAAGGAGAAACAACACTATGTACCGTTGAAGACGAAGGTAGATATTGAATGCAACCTACGTCTTCACATATGAATCGAGAGAAGGATCTCAAGATTCATAACCTGTGCTTACAAATGACTGAAAACGCTACCGCTATTTCATTGCTGTCGTGAGAAGTCGTAGTTGCAATGAAAGCTGGGGCGTTCTTCGGTAATGAAAACACAGGTGAAAGCCGCCTGAAGAACTGCTTCTCATGGGCTGAACATTTGGAGGTAGAGCTGTCAGGTCGGAGAGTAGGCGATGTCTTCTGACACATCTTGTAATTCGGGTTGAACAATGAACAATTGTACACCTACGAATACGAGATATTTTGAAGACAAACTCAGATGTCTGCAAAATCATTCGCATTATCGCAGTGCGATGCAGCGGGAGACTTGTACAGACTTCTGTTACCGTGCGGTAAACAGAAAGATGAAAGAGTCCAAGAGATATCTCTGTTGAAAATTCTCGCAATGTCGAAGGCGATGGAATCCAGCGTCACCGCAGTAGATGGTCCTTCATTATTGCGAGAATCCCCGTTAATCAGAGAGCCTAAGTCCATGATTGTTAGGCAGAGATACGGTTCGGTAGTCAATCAAGCAGGGGAGAGAGGAGACATAACATGACCGTGAATCTCGGAGGCCCAGCTGATACTGAGCTGCTATGAGGCAGTTCAATACGCAGTGGTTGAGCCTGCTGACTCGTCATCCTGAGTTGCCAGGTAATCCATTATTCCACGAAGGAATGCGTTCGGCTAGAAACTACCGAGCATAAAAGATATCTCGGCAATTATATTTAGGCGAAACGAATTTCGGTAAATATAAAAGTTGAAATGGTGTTGTCGTGACAAAACCATAAGTATATAAAATTGAAACTGAAAACTCCTGGGAGGTTGCAGGCAACCCCGAGTTGCAGTTCAATTAGAATACTTCTCGTCTAAGTCGCAATCCGTAGAATAACTAGGATATGCGCCTACCCCTCGGACAAGTCAACTGCTTAGCAGAATCAGGTCGCGAGGTTAATATACGTAGTATATTTGTAGGATTCTGAACAACGATCTCCATCCTAAATTCTTTCCTTCAAGAAAACAAAATAAGGATTGGAGATCGACCACCTTCGTTCTCTATCAAAGAGAGTGAAGGAGAAGTCTTCCTCGAAGGAAAGCTTCAATGTGAACAGAATACTAAGACGATAGTTCAAAAAATAACAAGCCAAACTGGATATTTCCCGTCCGAATCTCCTCTATTCCAGGTTGGTCGCCTACTGTGAGATAGTTTCTTTCAGCAGCAGTCTTCTTCACAATGCTAGAAATTCCAGGAATTCGAGCATAGGCGAGGTTCCCGATTATCGTGTACATATCGGGGGATTCTCGTCTCGCTCACTTTGGACCGTGGTCTCGCGTAAGTGTTTGAAGATCGTAAAAAACTCGAACACTCTGAATGCGCTAGAAATTCCGTAAAATTCTAAGCAGTCTGCGAAACCCCCACCGAATTCGTCAAACGATATCGGCTGGTGGTCCTCTCGATTCCCGTAGAAATCGAGAATGGAGCAGGATTCCTCCTCAACGACCGGGGCTTACGTCAGGTAGGACCCGAAGGTCCCCCCGGTAGCGCAGTCACCCGCACGTGGGATCCGACAAGAATCTCTGTAGATCCTTCCCCTTTCCCTCGTAGCAGTAAGGGAGAGAGGGAATGGGGAAGGAATTGGATACTCGCTCGCCTTCCCAGTGGAACTAGCAGTTGGAGAAGAGTAGGAGCAGCCATCGCCTTGCGGCGATGGCCTCTCAGAGTATGGGAAAACGTATCGTCAGGAGAAAAACGTTTTCCCGCGGAGGGTTACGAACTCTCACTGTAGGTAAGGGTCTGCCGCACTGTGAACGTCGTCTGGGTGGGGCTGATCGACACCTGACAGGAGAGAGCCGATACCGTCCTGCGACTCATTCCAGTCCTCGTCGAGGTCGAAACCTCTCAGGAGGACCGAAGGAGTATTAAATACAGTGTCCGAAGACACGTAGAAAACGCCGCTGTCGCAGTAGAGGAGGTGGAAGTAGCTTGATCGACCGGTCCAGAACTGAGAGAGCCTTCTTGTCCGGAGACGAGACACTGGTTCGAGACAGAATCGGCAAGCTCCGATCGCGGCAGACCCACCGTCGGTTTGGGTTCCCTCTCGGGCCCCAAAACGACTCGAGCAGAGACGTGGGCTCTGCTGGTGGGAGCGGCAATCCTTCCGCAGGGTCATTATGCTGACGAATCAGCTTAATGACTTCTGCAAATTCCTCTGTATCTCGGGAGTAACCGCGTCTTGCGGAGTAGGACCGTCCAGTCCCTCCAACAAGAACAGATCCCTAGATACTACTCCTTCAGAAGGAGGAAGAGCGGCAGACCCCTGACGGTCGCCTCCAGCTAATTGCGCGTATGTCCTGGTCGGTCCTAGAACCGTGCCTGGTCCCATACGGCGTCATAGCGGGGTCGCGAGCGGCGCACCTCTCGCGATCAATCATAGGTACCCTCGCTCCTCCCGGCGTAAGCCCGAGGAGGTTGAAGGTACAGGAGAGGCAGACCTGACGCTCCCCCCCTAGCTCGCTGGCAGGACAGCGTGCTTGGAGGGCTGCTGCTGATCGTCAACCCGCGGTGAGGCGATCGAGCAGCATGCCTAGCCTTGCCGCTCGCCTGAGGCGAGAGGCTTGGCTGAGAACGTCGACGCTGATCTCTAGCGTCAGGCGAGCTGTTGCTGGTTACCGTCTCCGCCCGTCCCGATGGGAGCGGCGTCAGGTGACCTGCTAGGCTCGCTGTCACGGTGAGACCGGCGAGCGTCCTCTCGGCGCGTCGAGCCGCTGGTACCAGCCGTGGCTGGTACCAGACCGCCGCGGGGACCCTTTCCTCGCCTCAACCCGTTATGGGAGAGGCAGACCTGACGCTCCCCCCTCGCTCGCTGGCAGGACCAGCGTGCGTGGAGGGCTGCTGCTGATCGTCAACCCGCGGTGACAGGTCGAGCAGCAGGCCTAGCCTTACCGCTCGCCTGGGGCGATTGGCCCGGCTGAGAACGTCGAGACCGATCTCTAGCGTCAGCGAGCTGCCGCTGGTCACCGTCTCCGCCCGGTCCCATCGGGAGCGGCGGACGGGTGACCTGCTAGGCTCTGTGTCGCGTCGAGACCGCCAAGCGTCCTCTCGGACGCGTCGAGTCGCTGGTACCAGCCGTGGCTGGTACCGGCGGCCGCGGGGACTCCTTCCTCGCCTCAACCCGTGGCTGGTCAGCGACCGTCACGTTAGCCCGAGCAGCCAGTTGATCGCTGCCGAGAGCGTACCACTGGCCTGGCGAGAGTCGTGTGCACGACTCTCGCCAGTCTTCTGCTCCGCGCCGCTGTCTTGACGGCGAGCGAGCTCGGGCGTCAAAACTTTGGCTGGACGGTCTTCTTGGAAGAGCGTCCACTCGGTGCTTCTCGCGAACGAGAAGCGGCCGAGACGGAACCTGGTTTAGCGGCAGACCCCGCTAGCAACCCAAGCGGTGAGGACGCACCAGCCGAGGCTGGTGGCCCTCTGGTCCCCGTCGACTTCTTCTTTGCAGAAGAAGCGACGGGCCCCGTTCCCGAAGGAAACAGGAGGACCAGCAGAAGAGCTCCCCAGCTCGCCTGAGCGAGCCGGGCCCTTAGAAGATCCCGAAGGAGTCTTCTTAGGGGGGAAGGAGGCAACCTTCTTCTTCTTCGGCTGTTTGGCCTTAGAAGTCGAAGGGGAAGGAGAGGCAGCGGACGACGAAGAAGACGACGAAGACGACGACGACACCTTCTTCCTCTTCCTCTTCTTCTTCGCCAGGCTCCGCAGGACAGACGTCAGGTCTTCCATCCAGGAGGGAGCCGGGGCAGTTGCCGAAGCAACAGGGCCCGACTGCACCTGTCCGGAAAGACCTGAGACTGTGACAGCATCACCAACAGCAGGAACAACAGGAACAGGTCCAGGAACAGCAGGAACATCTGAAAGTGAATGAGCAGCAGGCACCTGATCTGAAAGGGAATGAGCGGCTGGGACAGCAACAGGTACGGCAGGCACGGCAGGTACCACAGGAGAGGACAGGCGTCCTGTCGGCAGCTACCGTCATCCTCGGCACTGGCGGCAGGTCGAGGGGGGTACTCTTTGGGCAGCGGCAGTCCGGGGTCGGCAATACAAAGAACCCAGGTGGCGGTGGCACCGTCCTGATTGGCACGGCAGGAATTGGTTCTGGATTGTAGCCCGTGGGTGTTACCGACATGACATGTGGTGTGTACACCAGGTGCGGTGACATCTCATATGCTGGTGTCGAGATTGTGGTTGTTGTAGTGGTTACCACCGTATCATGAGTGACCACTGCCGACCCCGCCAACCGCTGAATCAACCCCTGCAGTCCCAGCGACTCCCACACCTGTTCCAGGTCGTCCTCGCTGATGGCAAACCTGCGGAAGCAACAGTCGGGTTAGTTAGAGGGCGGGGCTTTACCCTCTGGCCTGGGGGGCAGGGGGAGAACCCCAACCCCCCCAGAGCGGTACGGAAAGTACCCCGAGCTACATAAACTGGACGTCCGTTACCAAAGGAGTCACTGGACTTTACCGATGACTTACTTGTGTCCTCGTACAGCAACCACTGCGCCTCTGACGAATGCATACACGTTACACAGGGCTCGTTTCGGGAGCACTCTCGCCCCCGACAACGAGTACAAACCTCGTGAGGATCTACATCTACATCCAAGGTCGTCTCCCACGGATGTAGCACCTGCGGTAACATAGATAGATTAGTAAGAGGGGTTCCCTCACGCACGGGGGGAAGACATGCCCCACCCCGAACGCAAGGAAGACCCCAAATACAAAATACAATGAAGAAGCTGAGCGGGGGGCAGGAAGGAAGACGAAGAATCGGCTACCAAGGGAGTCGCGGGAGAGCTTTCCGACGACTTCCTGGCAGACCTTCGCTTCCCCCACCCCCGCACAGCAGTGAAAAGTAATATGAAATGAAACAGAATACTGCCCTTGCGATTCACTTCATAGAACTTAAAGGAGAAAAGATCAATTCCGAGTAAGAACGGAAACTTGATCTAGTAATATGATGCTATCATAAAAATATATATGAAAATGAAACAGAATACTGCACTTGCGATTTCATTTCACATAAAAATCGTAAGGATCAATTCCCGGGTAAGAACGAAAATTGATCCAGATTAAATTCATGCAATCAATAAATGAAAATGAAAAGAATATTGCAATTGCGAATCCACTTTCATTGCATTGTATTATACAAAAATTAAAAGTTCGTGCCGAGCGCAGTCACACTCTCGGTAACGAACGCACAGGGCAAAAATATAATGAAAAAAGTACTTACATTTTTCAATTACACCCACTTCGCCCAAATACATGACTCGGCGCGAGCGCGCCCGCCCTCGGCACCGAGACATAATTCAAGGGTTCATAATTAAGTATGAAAATGAAAACAGTACTTACAGTTTCATTTCAGTCAAACAAACCATTAGTAGAAAACACAATATAAACAAACAAAAAGCATACGACGATGAAGCGGGCAGAGAGCGATGACGAACACGTCCTTTCACACCCGCGGCCGAAAGCAAAAGTGATTTGTTTACCGCCAGCGCGCACGATTAGGACAAGCAGTTAACTACCGTTCTCCCCTTGTTCGAAGCTTACGACCGTTTCCAGCTGCCGCTTAGCACTTCCTATTGTTAAAGGACCGATGGTTTGTATTACGTATCGGAACAATTAAAATTTTTAAATAACAAAGTAAATTTAAACTAAATATGAGTAAAGTAAACAATTTAGGGAATAAAACTTTGCAGTTTCGTCGTCTGCTGTCCGTAACTGTGTTTGTGGCGCGCGCGCGCTAGGAACCAGCAACAGCAACGGGTTTAAAGTGCAATGTGGAGTGAACTGAGACCAAAATGTGTATAATAACAATCAAATAAGCACTGTGGAGTTTCAGTTGTGATGGCAGTAAGGATAAAAACCACCGATTACAAGGTAAGAAATGGAATTCAGTCCAAACAAACCATGACCCTGGGAATAAAAAGTTTCATACTTTCAGTAATATAGGCAACAAAATGTTGTTTTATTGTGCTGATTACAACTGCAATCTTGAATAAGATCAATAAACGTTACATACATATGCTAACATTGTTCAAATGATTGCTGGGAAAGATGATTTTCGTCACTGTTCAAAACCTGTACATCCCACGGTAGCCGCCATATTGGATTTCAAAACTGCCTTGAAAAAATATTTTACGAAGAGCGTCACATGCTTATTTTAGTTCGTATGGGGCTTTCATATATCACATTATGTTGACGAAACTTCAATCTTTTGAATAGTATGCTTGGAGTTGTAATTGTATTCTTGTTTCACCATTTAAATATCGAGTGAATAAGACCTGTACACCATGATAAGGGTTGGTAGTCGCTGGTGTTTTACCCTATGTATATATACTACAAATAGATACGCTAATTTCACTTATTTCCCCGGCTTTGTGTAAGGTTGGAGGGTAAACACATACCAATTGACAACACTGATAAACAACTGAAAAGCGCAAAATGCCGCAAAGAATGCCATAGTCCCCTTGAATAGGTACAAATAAGTACTGGTTAGAGGTCGGGTTTACGATTGTTGTGATGAAAGTGCCCCAGCGTCTATGGGTACAAGTGGTGTGGGGATTTAGCACAGGAAATGGGAAGTTTGTTGACACAAGCGACTCTGCAAACATCGAAATGGGGTCAATCTTCTAAACTTTTTTAAAAGTAAGTAAAAAAGTTTAAAAAATAAGTAAAAATTTCGAAAGCGTTTTGAGGTAGTGTGCACTGCGTTGGCCACACTTTTCATAAGCCTCTGTTTGAATCTTAAAATATGGCCTTAATTTCTAACTTTGGAGAAAATACTTACTTCGAAAGGAGATTAGAGGTCTTGAGTTCCTGTTATCACAACCAACAACTCATGACTGATGACCATCTCTGGTGTCAGGACGTGTTAAAGTACTTTTTCGGAGGGTGGCCTAAACTGCGGTAGTCGGTGAGTTGGCCAATCCACTCGGTTGTTTACCCTACCTACCTAATGTTCAGTAAAAAACATTTGGTTAATCTAAGTAATAGGCTAGTGACTTGGAAGGGACACAACTCTTTCTTAGAATTACCACTAGCCCTATGGGCTACCGAGTAGCCTAGGTAGGTAGCTACCGTTATAAGCTAAAGTATGGTCACACTCATGTGTCACCGCGTAGCGTATGGGAGGTTGGCTACCATACCTAGGTATAGTAGCTAGTAGCTAGGTAGCTACTAGAAGCCAACATGTCTGGTTTCCTTTGTGGAAATTAGCATCAGGTTTGGCTGAGAGGCTTAATTGTCCAGCAGAAGACTACACGCAAAACTGACAATCAAGGAAAACTTTGTCATCCTACAAAACAGCGTGAGGTTACTAACCAGTACGGCCTTATCTTGCTCCGTCACTTTACTGGTAGGCTTCTTAGAAAATATGTGTCCCATTCTTTGAACTGTGACAGTTAGCCTTACGCTGTGATAACTCCACGAACCACTCTTCAAGAATATGGAGAATAAACAAGATGATTTTAATCGTCTGTCGTCGTTGATTGATGCTTTTAACAGAGCGAATAACACACTCAACGTGATGTAGATTTGTGAAGTCAGCTGATATAATGTAAACAAAGATCGTGTTCAAAGAAAACGTAATTTTAGGGGTGACATGAATAAATATTCTTTTGCAAAACCTGAAACTGTCCAAAGGCATTCGATTCGAGATTTCTGATTATCTCTCCGTCTTAGAATATGCAGATTTGAACCATTATTTTTATATGTATTGAAATGCGCACCTAATGTTTTACTTTTCACTAGTAATAATACTAGACACAAAACATATAGTATGACAGCCTAACTACAAAGATGAGCATATGTGTGAGCACGTGTGTATGTGTGTATTTAGAGAGGAAGGGGGAGGGGGCCCAGATGCGAGATGGAAGTGTCTTAGGAAGATATTTAGCGAAATAAATGAGAATAAATATTGAAAGATTCATACCCATAAGACATTGGAACAGGAATGATCTACACCTAATATGACAGTGAAACCATACCTCAAAGAGTAGTACACTACTATAAGTGCTCCGCGTTTTTTCCTTATTTGGCCAGAACATTGTCATGACTAATCGTTACCCTGAGCTGGATTCCGCCAGACCTACTTGCACGAGCACTATGAAAAGTCTCATGACGTTGGAGGCAGTGATGATGATGAATTTAAAGAAATGACAGGTTTTGAAGAAAAGGTGGAATAATCCTAAGTGATAAAACAATGCTAAAACAAAAGGATAAACTCCCAATATGGAAGAAAATGTCTAAATTATATGGTATAACTGAAGACTACTACCGCACCCCTAGTATCAAATCCATTCGCCCCAGATGGGGCGGATCTACTTCGTCGGTAGTTGATGAGCCCCAACTGCTCATTATATTTATTGAGCTGTTGCGCCGCAACTCACATTTAAAAAAGAATATTACGCAATGGATGCAATAAAAATAGTTTTCATATATAAAAAATTCTTTATTACATACTCGTCATGAAAACCTATATATTGCATATTCGACAAATATAAGTTCTTGTGCCACAAATCCTTTTCTAAAGGAACTCAATTTGGGAGATAAAGTTATTAGACACATAGGATGTAGTAATAACAGTTTTAAATTCTTTATTCTTTATCACAAATAGTGGCGCTCTACAGAGCCTCTAAATATGAAATAGAGAAGACTATATAAAATATTGTAAACACTAACCTCTAAATAAAAGGAGAGGATGAAAAGATTAGAACGGTACAAAATAGGAACATTAGACAAGCAGTTGCATTGGCGACAGATCTCCATTAGTGTAGTACTACCTATCCCAGCAATTATGCAAACGGAACTGGAGTGTCCTATATGATTTTCTCTGGATGCGCTTCATTTGGCTGGGTCGAATTGTTTGAAATTATTCGTTCGTAACCTCATTTGGCTGGGTCGAATTGTTTGAAATTATTCGTTCAGCCATTGATCCGAAGTCAACTTATGTACTATAGTATTTGCATGAGAGTTGCGGAGCAACGACTTGGTTGTGGGCACATCAATTTCCCCACAAGTAGATGTGTCCCTTATGGGGGGAATAAACTTGGGGAACATCGTCACTGGGGCGGATGGACCTGCTATCAGCTTAGATACATCCATCAATATAAACAAATGAAACAAGATAGTATACTAAAACATAAACAAAGGACAGTGAATAGCTAGTCGGTTCGGCGACCGGCAAGAACCAGGACGCTGTAGCAGTCTTCGATTTTTACCAGTCATTAAAATGTGATTCGTAATTATTAATTTTGCCATTTACTTTCTACCCCCTTTTCCATGCCCCACGTGTACGCAAGGGTATATGTAGTATTTTACCATGAATGGTTTTTCGTTTTCTTATTACATTCTTTAGCGTTTTCTATGTTATATATTATGTGGTATACTAAAACGTTCTAAGGATACGTCCACAGACTGGAAACAGATGGAGGTGAAATGTCCAAACTCCACAAGTAGGTCGGCGGGGCGGGGGTGGTGGGGGGGGGGGGGGCGGGGGCGCAGTCTGAAAATTATACGGTTGTATAATCTGAGCGAGTAAAGCGATCCTATGCAGCTCAGCTGGGGGCTTCGGGCGGGCGCAGTAGTAAGGCCCCCACCGAGAAATTTAATGACAAATATGAATGTATGGATGATATTAAGGGAAAAGGAATACTGACTTATCAGTGTTAGTCAGTCAACAAGTTTTATGAGTCCACAATTTACAGATTGACTAAAATACGGTACTTTAAGCTTAGGCCATGAAGTGTAAACAGGCTGATAGGTGAAATACCAACAATCAATTAGCAAGGCAGTTCCTGACCGAAATTATGGGGAATGTGTTATATGTTGGAAGACGCTTGTCTAACAGTGTATCGCTTATGGTCTATAACATATCGCTACCATTTTGTTAGGTTTAATGTTAAAACTTAATATATTTGTAGAGAAATGATGTCTCATAAGAAAATCAAAGGCTTAGAATGGAAGAAAAATAATAATAAACTCAAGGGCAACTGCTGCAAGCGTTGTCGTTGGCCGCGTTTGTCGACTTCATTTGTAAACAATGGGATACGCCAGTCAAAATTTAAATGAACAATTAATATGACCACGAACCTATGGAAAAATTTTATATGTTGCCCCCCTCCCCCTGAATAAAGAGTGGGGGATATGTCTCCCGTCCCCTCCTCAGATGACGCCATGAAACCCTTCATATAACATCTGAAATTCTTCAGATGTTAGAGTGCTGTATCGATCCTACGCGCAATCTATCTGTAATTGTTGATCATCTAGAATCGACCCCGGTGCCTCTTGTGTCGGTTCCCATACAGTAAAAATAAACAGCACACGCTTTCCTCAATCTGTTAAAGAAATTTGTTAAAGAAATCCCAACAACGAATGATATACCAAAGCATTCCACATTCCTTATCAGAATACGAAGTCACAGATATTGGTATATAGTACGTATATGTGAGCTCTAAATATCGAGAGAACGGGAATGCCTTACTGAACGTCAACACCTTCAACGTCTTCTCAACTGACCAAGGCAAAACCATTAAAAAGAAGGGAAAAATTAAGCCCCCATAGGGAAATAATCACGCACCATCTACTCATGATCCCTCGAGTCTACCAATTCAGATGCCTCTTCCGAATACGTGTCAGTGTCTATATTGGTATGACTACATGCATCTCTTCAAGTGGATATCGTGTCACCTGACATGTATGTCTTTTGTTTCGACTTGTATGGGGCGAACAAGCAAGATCACATCATCTTTCAACGTCGATTTGCATAAAGGGTGGGGGTTAACATTGTGACTTGTTAATTGTACACAAAATCTTCACTGTTCTTTGAGCAGGGATATCAGTAACTTTAAGGAGTATCACATCTCCCGCTGATCTGACTCTCATCCGAATGGGAGGTTCCACCATTACCTGGAAAGGTGAGTTGTCAAAGTGGCTTTATAGATAGACTAAAATCTATAGCACTGTAAGGCAGATCTTTCGTTGTTACAGTAATCCAACTGTAACCTGCTGCTATTTTTTTTATATGAAATAACTGAATTTAGGTGAATCTGAGATAGCTTGCCATAAAAAATAAAATAAAACTTAGAAAAGTCTGCAATATCCCTGACGTTCAGAATAAAAAATAGACAGAATATGCTGCAAGCTGGGAAACAAAGGCCACTGGTCTGATAGACTGAAAGTGTGTTTATATAACCCTATTGCTTTTAAAATAATTTTCATTAAAAAGAATCATGAAACACTGCCGATACAATTTTCACCTTGCGAAGAGTGAGGTTTTTGCTTCATGCTGTTAACAGGATCGCGCGAAAAAAAATATCATCCGTGGCAGGTACCAAGTGATTAAATTTGGGAGAGACCCGGATCTGGAAAAAGGCTTCTTGGTGGAAATGTATGAAAGTGGAGTCTGGATGCTGATTGCATATGAAAGAGGAAGCTTGGAAACGCTTAAGATGATTTTTTCGTGAGCATAATGCGTAATGAGGAGTGAAAGCGTGAGAAGTGTCAAAATTTAAAGGAGAGGTAAAAAGTTTTGTGTAGGGAAAAGATAATACGCTGTCTTGAGGTGGCTAGGTCATATTAAGAGAATGAAAAACTGTGGGTTACAGATGCGCAATAAAGGGAATGAAAGTATTAGAAAAGATTACCTTTAATATTTTTAACAAATAGAAGTACGTGAAGCAGCTTGCATTAAGGAAGTTTTCTGCTCAAGGAAATTCACTATTCAACCACATACAGGGTGTATGTGGTAGTGATCCTTTTATTTTTTCTTTAGATGCACCAACCTTTGTTGGAGAAGGTGGCTTACCTCTGAACATACATACATACATACATACATACATACATACATGGGCTCCTAGTAAAATCAAGATTGGAATATAAAATACTTCTTACAGTCTTTAAAGCACTAAGATATGGTAAAGCAACATATCTATGAAACTGCCCAAGTTTCTTTAGGCCCTGAAATGAATACTGTGACCAGACATGCAAGTGAAGCATATAGGCTGTTTGAACCTAAAACAAATTGTAAGTCAGTTGAGAAAGCATTTGACCATTGCACACCAAGACTAGTATACAACAAAATAGCTACTGCCTGAAATGAAGATCACACAAGAAGAAGCAAATTTAAAAAAGAATAAAGACTCTCCCATTCTTCAGGAGCTACGATACTGACGAGAAAACACGAACAGACAATAATTATAAAATATAAGAAGCAACTTATTTAGAAAACGCATAAGGACCCACCAGAGAGAGAGCATCATCCCTGTGGAGGGCTGTACATAAAACCAAAGTCAACAAAGTGCGTAAAGTAAACATACATACATACATACATACATACATACATACATACATACATACATACTGTAACGAATCCTTTAGTCGTTACCTTTAAATACTTTTTAAAGGTTCTTTCATCCGCTCTAAAGTGGCCGGAACCACAATGAATAAACTAACACCCAGAGGGTGGAACCACCTGTGAAGGAATTCCGGACACAAATAGTATACAAAAGGCTTGGTGAAAATACACAAAGTTTCAATATTATTATATTATATAATAATAAATCTTGCAAAGTAAAGATCCCGAAAAGTGAATTTTGGCCAGAATAAGATATTTAACGTATAACTAAAAGCCTAACCCTATACACAGCTTGAATCTAATAAAAAAACACACACAATACACCTAATTAAACCTAATAATAAAACATACCATGATAATTACAAAAATTCGGCACCCTTACCATACAGCAACCATGATAATCTAATGGTAGCACAAGCTGCCCAGTTGTAGCCCCCCGGGATTACCAGCGAGTCAACGCAAGGTTTGATGTGTCGGTTCGCTTCCAGAGCTAGCACGGGCTAGCGACGTCAAAAAATATATATAGTGTATATATATATATATATATATATATATATATATATATATATATATATATAAAATATATATATATATATACATATATATATATATATATATATATATATATATATATATATATATATATATATATATATATATATATATATATATATATATATATATATATATATATATATATATATATACATATAAATATATATATATATATATATCTATATATATATATATATATATATATATATATATATATCTATATATATATATATATATATATATATATATATATATATATATATATATATATATATATATATATAGATATATATATATATATATATATATATATATATATATATATATATATATATATATATATATATATATTGAAGGTGATTAGGCCCTTACCAGCAGTAAGCTAATCAGCGAGCAAAGTAACGACTCTTCGAAGACAGTACGGCTGGCGTAAGCGGAAGACTGCAGGTATCTCAATAAAGGAACCAGCATAGGCGAAGGGTGGGGCGCCTTCTACAAGAACGCAGTCTGAAGAAGTGGGGCAAAGAGTGACTCCCACAAGGCACTGACGAAGTATTAGAGTCAGACGAGGCAAGGCAAGGAGTGCCTCCCACAAGGCACGCAGACAGGTGAGAGACAAGAGACCCACTTCCGAAACCTCCAGCTGAAGGGACTCCACAGGCAGAAGAAAAACATCTCAAGTGTTGACCAAGCAAGACAGGTGTTACAAAGCTCCTTTACAAGAAACAAGGAGCCTCCAACAAGTATAAGTCCACCATCATAGAAGTCATAGAACGCGATGCCTTCGTAATTCAGAAGAGCCGAATACAGACTGGCGAGTTAAATTCCGGCAAACTCTAATACTGTGCAGCCACGGGAGCCAGGCGAGAAAGGACACAAGCAGGCGAAGACTGCCAAATGGCCAATTACAAACATGGCAAATAAAAAGAAAACTCATGGATGCTATACCAATACAAATACAAAAATATCCCGTGGCGGAGAATAAAAAACAAAAATTTACTTTTTGCGCTCAAAACAAACATTTTCTTTACTTTAAAGGTCACGAAATTAATTGGAGATAGTATTACAATATTATATATACTATATATATTTATATATATATATATATATTATATATATAATATATATATATATATATATATCTATATATATTAATAATATATAGATTATTATATATAGATATATATATATATACTATCCTTGTCATTGTTGGGCAACAAATGCGTGTACATCCGTGAAAAGTTTAAACACTTCTGTGTTCATTAATGCATATAAATATCTTATCCTTCAAACCTTTATCACAAAATATATTTCAAAAGTGTTGAATAATCTGAAGAATATCCCAAGACGAGTGACAAATCAACTCCCCCAAGACACAAAAACCTTCCTTTTTCTTGAAGCGTGAAGAATCGCCACATGTGTTGTGTGATTCAGAAATACTAAGGACTTTCCTTTTCTGTTGTGTGATTAAAGTTATTTTATTTCTGAAGGACAGGAGATATTTTGTGGAAGGGGAAAGATACAGGCGCAGGGTAAAGTAACTTTTACATGTTTGAAAAATGACGGAGTTGATGAGGACTACGATACAACATCAGGATCTTTACGTATCGCTGTGGAAGCTGGCTCGATCTGCGAACAATATCCATTGACCACGAATCTATATAATGACTCATAGGATCGGAAAAAAATAGTCATAACAACAGCCAACATTCATAGAATTTATAAGACTCAAATCAAAACCCAAATCATGAGCGCCAGTTTCAGCTTCATGAAAAAAATGCTGATTCATATTGCAGCAAAAACGGCTCGTCGTAGAAATCATCAAGATTACACGTACTGGTACATAGACCTGTTTGCTAATCTCGAGCTGTTTATCCTGCTTAAACGTTCGTCTCAGGTCAAGAATATTCTACATGGGTATGGATGATACTTAGGTCTGACCGGGACGGTACATTGCGTCCCTCGAGTAAGGATTTACAATTTCGACCATCTCTCTTATTACTCCTATTTTTCACTATATGAACGAATTAGTCGATAACGAGAAATGAATAGAAGTATAGAGAAAGGCATGTTATTCTTAACATTACGGAAACGTCTTAGCTGCCTCTTGAAAAAAAGAATGCTCTTCGGAGTTTGTGAAAGGAAGCTTTTGGGGTTTCCTTGGAGGAGCCATGCACGAAGCAGGATAACTTTCAATGCTGCAAAATATCATATAATTATTTAAGGCGTTCAATTTCAGTTACGGGAAGGATTTTTTTTTTTCGCGATCAAATAGGGAACTATTGTACATTTGCAGATTTCAACCTTTCATTTTGCAAAAGAAACCGACATTTACGTAATTACAAAGGTAACAATCCCGAGTATAGGGAATTTATGTTTTTTACAGCATTTAAATGTTGACTTTCATTAAATAACAAAAAAGGGCTAAATATTGCTCTGGAATAGAGGAAGTTTTCATAATATTTTGCTTCTTTGGGAAATATTCTCCTCGTTCGTCGATAACTGAGCCAGAAAATAGAACGATGATTTTGAGGTTAGAAAGGAGTTTTAATCAACGGGCAAAAGTGATAAAAAAGAAAGGTAATGATTCCGGTATGCTTCCACAAGAAATTAATTCATTGTGCTTGAACAATATCTTTTCATCTGTGTACTTTTACAATCAGATTGAAATTGAGCCCTGAACCCCGTCTTTATAAATAATATGATGCCTTTCATGGACTTGAGAAGCGTAAACTTACCTGACCAGGAACTCAGGCTGACGTTAATGGTCCATCCCGCTATTCACTGGACCGGTGCCACGCTTGTGCAGACCTACTTTTTGCTATATCGGGAGCAACTACCGGATGGTGTGTGCGACTGGAGCACCTTCGACGTGGTCAAGTTCACTGCCATGGCAAAACAACCTTTCGCGGACGCTATCGACCCTTGAACTTGATCCTGATCCACTAACAAGATGAACTAGTCCATCTCGGAAGGAATGACCAGCTCGCCTTGAACTTGCACGCGATCACCCAGATTCCTTTACAGTTCGTCAAGAAGAATGCAGAGCGCGCTTCCAGGACGCTCCGAACCTTCGTGCGTTACTTGCGTGGAGTCGTTCATCCATTCAAGAAATGAGTGAGTAAATTAAAAGTTGTTGTGTTTCTTTTACTTCATTTCATTTTCCTTCTTGCGCTTTCACCGACACATGGATTCTGTCATGATTTTGGCTTTTCTCAAAATAGAAATAAGCAGAGACAAATCTTTCAACTATTGCCAACATGTTTATATTTTTATTAATTCTATAAAGAATTCTAGCAAGGAGTAGACATTGTTCTTAGTATAAATTTCAAATAATTTATTTACTTAAGGACACTCTATTGACACTGCTGATAGGAATAAACACATTTCTTTCTTTGAAAGCTGCCATCTACATTACAAAAGGAGCATAGTGATTCGGGAATGACTTAGCCAATAATTAGCAAAACGGGTTTGAAAACAGCTCCAAAATTTCTGGCCACTGCGGCACATTCTTTATCTTGATCCAGTGCGTCCCCTCTGCCACCAGCATTAAAATGAGATAACGTCAAAAATGTTTGTTCACGGACGAAGTAAAGTATATGTGTATATATAATTTATGTTCTTGTTCATATTTTTGTGTTCTGGTTCTGCGACTTACAAAGGAAAGCGAAGGATAATTACCGGTCACTTTTTGAGCCATAGAAAGAGAAGTCTGGGACTTTTATTTACGCGTTTACAAGGCGGGAATGTAACGCTCGTACATTTGTGCAATAATCTAGCGAGGCGTAAAATTTAAATTGGACACACCTTCCAAAGGTTAGTCTACGGAGTGCGGAAAACCAAATAATATTTTCCATTTCCAAAATGTGTTTAATTTTGAGTTTCTCTTTTGAATGGATTCCTTTTCACCGGCCTGTAGTTGTCTTCAGGAAAACCTTCTTAAGATTAGCGGGACTGACAATTAAAAGCCACAGTAGTATTAAAAATATATTTTTGTAGTACAATGTTAAAAATGACTGGGAGAGACTTTCGGATACAGCTCCGTATCCCTCTTCAGTATCCGAAAGTCTCTCCTGGTCATTTTTAACATTGTTCAAAAATATATTTCTAACACTACTGTCGCTTTTAATTGTCAATATTATAGCCTCGTTACGGAGGTTCCTTAGTTCATTAGCGGGATTGTTATTTGTTCAGGTACATTGCTCTAAACAAACAGGTGATGTTTCTAATTCAATTCGAAAAACATGACGAAATTTCTCTTGATGAAATAATTTTTTTTAGTGACTGGGAAATTCATAAAGTCTGCGAAATGCATTAGTACCAGTACCTCATTCATGTCCATTTCGCTATGAATAGTGAGAGGGTGATAGGGTGATGAGGTTCACAAAGCACTGTTTTAATACTGTACAGGTATATATATATATATATATATATATATATATATATATATATATATATATATATATATATATATATATAATTAGCGTATAGTTGGTGAGGGCCAAATTCCTAGCAGGTAGATTGAGAAGACTCGTTAGACTGAATAAAAACGAAGCACATATCACATTCACAAATCTTTTTTAGTTTAACAGTCTCAGAGACGTTAAAGGATTTCGCAAAATAGTTCAAAGATGACACTGGCAAATGCCGATGTTCAACAAAATAGGTTTATTCTTTTGTAAGGAAAATATGATTTCCGTCTAGATAAAAAACGTCACATTACTCAACAATACTCTTCAAGGACTTTTCCGTAATGTCATACATGGTGCATTTCCTGAGGAATAGCAGATACTTCAATGGTAGTGCATCTCGTTTATTCAAAATTAACAGCATAATAGCATAACCTAATACAGATAAAGTTATGCACACACACATATGTATATATATGTGTTTTTTGAGTGTTATTATAATTTCATGTTCTTTGTTGACTTGTGTGTATATATATATATATATATTATATATATATATATATATATATATATATATATATATGTATGTATATATAATATATATATATATGTATGTATATATATATGTATAATATATATATATATACGTATATATACGTATATATATAGTATATATATATATATATATATATATATATATATATATATATATATTATACGTGTGACAGTATACATATGTCAACATTGAACATGAAACTGTAGTGACACTTCAAAAACATATGGCTAAAAGACCACGACAGGAATGAAATAGAGTAACAAGGAGGTGGAGAGGAAGGATGTGCTTATCAGCTGCTTTCACCAGCGATCTTGACATACTGGAATACATACCCACATTCACGTTTCTCTTCTCTTCATCTCTTCTTTCTCAATCTCTCACCACTCTCTCTCTCTCTCGTCTCTCCTCTCTCTCTCTCGCTCTCATCTCTCATCTCTTCTCTCTCTCTCTCTCTATATATATATATATTATAATATATATATATAATATATATATATATATATATATATATATGCATATATAATTTCTCATGCATCTTCATACCATTTTATAAACATGGTCCTTATTAAAGCAAAGTATCTAATGAAAGTAGCTACACTTTAGTAATCTCACGGAAAGAAGAGGAAAAAATGAGCTACAGATAGTGATTTCTAGTTGGCATGTCAAATACTGTTTAAGGCGCGTCACTTTCGTGTTAAAGACAAATAAAGTGTTGTAAATGTTTTAGCAGAAGCTAATACACGAAAAGTGTTAAAAGTGATGGATTCCATATAATCGTTTGCATTAGCAGTTCAAGCGAAAGGTGAATGGCGAAACAGAAAAAAGGTCAGAGTTCTTGTCCCCAATACGAGGTCAAAATTTATACGGTGGCAAAACGAGTCACGCCTCAGGTGTACGGTCACGTCGTTACAGTATGTTTAGTGCAAGCTTTCGACAGGTGGCTGTTATTATTGGTTTACTAGGTGGCATCGTTCTTATGATATTGACAAAATCAATATCATAAGAACGTTCTAATTTAGCACTGAATGAAGTATGACATCAGTCACGTCAAGAGTTGCGGATATCTTCTGATTGCGGCAACTTCTGAAGCTCGTGAAATTTTTAAGGCTTGTTTGTTTCATGGTGTCTTTCACAGTATTGCAAACCGTAGAAAAAAATATCAATGAGGAAAAATTAAATTTGCTATTTGGCCTAATTCACCTGTTTCCCCCACACGATATTTTCATAGGCGCTTTGCAGTTATACTTACTTTCAAACTGGCAAAACTTTTTTGAGGACTTATTCGACATTTTTAACCTATATATAAGAGCATGGTTGGGATTGTACTATATGTTTTACATTCAATTGTTGGCTTTAGTATTTTTGCTTAATTCTTCTGGAGAATCGAGACTCCTCGTTGATTAATCTGCGGCATTTGGCTATATGATAAGGATCTGGTATCAGTAAAATGCAGCAATGAAAAATGAAATTCAAAAGTCTTTTGATATATCTCGTATTTTTTAAATTCGGAATTTTCTTCCACGCACTGACACATCCCCACCAGGAAGTGAAACGGGAATCACAAATTTCAAGTCACATTCCCCAGGAAAATGTGTTCTATGGAGAGTCCATGGGGAAGACTTCACAATGAAAGGCCCGAGTCGGAATCAACCTGTTTCTGGTCTCTCACACCTGTCTCGGTTTTAAGCGCTACGAAGTCCCATCTGTCCCGGGAGGAAGAAGACCCGTGATCGATCGTGTCTTCTTCTTCGGGATGTGAGTTGGTGAATGGTATCAGGAGGCATTCATCGCCATGGCTTCCTTTTGTAGTCCAGGATATGTTGCACAGGAGGAATAATCAGAAGAGAAAGGCAGAGCAGGAGGCAGTGAGGAGGGTGAATAGTTAGGTGGATGGGGGAAGTGTAGGAGTATGAAAGAGATGTCGTAAGATGGTAGTGAAAGAGGGGGCACGAGATTAAGGACAAGAGAGAGAGAGAGAGAGAGAGAGAGAGAGAGAGAGAGAGAGAGAGAGAGAGAGAGAGAGAGAGAGAGAGAGAGCGTTCTGTTCGTAAAATTTCACTCACAGACATTAATCGGATATAGGATTCATCTAATCTAAAACCCCGCTTACCCGCCACTTTTGTTTTCCATTTTTTATTCAGAAAAAGACTTTAACGCCGCCATTGTCTCGATTATTAGCCATCATCGTATTCGGATTCTTTGAGGAAAACATTCTTACCTTCGGATAATGGTAGTCCTGTGTGAAACCGTAAAGAAATTCCCCCAAGATAAAAGTAATAAAAATATCTTGTATAAAATTATTTGTCTTTTCGTTACGAGCGGCAAGTAATTTGTCTCCCACCCAAGAACGCTATTTGAATTTAAATTGAAATTTAAATGATAATTTTATCGTTTTATAGATTCTTTTACGTTCGGACATTCGCCAGAATAAAAATTCATGACTTCTTGGATATATAGCATTACTTTCCGTATTTAAATGCAGTAATAAATCCGGAGGAGTTCGGCGTATGATTTCTGGTATGTTGTAGAGATGTTTTTTTTTGAGGGGGTGTCTTTAAAGGGAAAATGAGCTACGACCAAGTCAATGCTTTAGCATTTCCAGAGACGGTACGGGGAAGAAAGAATAAAAGAACAGAATTCCTAAATCATGAATATACTGTGAAAACAAGCATAGTCAATTTGCATGCGACACAAGCTCCTAATTTTCGCCTAGAGGGTTTAACAATGTATCCTGTTGTACTTGGAACGAACCATTATGCCGCCTAAATCCATCATGCATATGCATCTAAGCAAAAGACTAACGATTTTCCAAACCTAGAGATATCAGTAGGTTTCCACATGGTCTCTTGTAAACACAAGGTTTCCTTTTTACGCTATGTTCCTGAAAAAAACTTAACTGTGAGAAGCAATTTATGACTACAGTCACACATTCACAGAAAACCGATCAGCCCGAATGGGTAATGAGGAACGGGGTTACCTCCTCAAGGCCTGAGGCAAATCCATTGCTTAAAGTACTACGCACCACCTTTCTCTAATCCTCCTCCTCCTCCTCCTCCTTCTCTTCTTCTTCTTCTAAGACTGGTAGTGCAAGGAGTTGCCTTTGCGGTGAGTGAGGTTACTGAATGACCTTGCGTTCCTGCAATATTGTTTGATTCAAGAAAAAGGGAATCTT
>NC_087221.1:20384947-20394947 GCF_015104395.2 Macrobrachium nipponense
GATTATGACCTCCCGAAACTGAATGTGCGCCATTGGGAGATCGCGTGTCAGTTGCCCATTATTACGAAAGGCAACTTATCCAACTCCGGTAGCGCCAGATGCCCTTCTGTAGGTAGGGTTCTTCCCATAACTATTTACATGTTATTTAGCTGAACAAAGCAACATAGAAACAAATTTGAAGGGCTGTATTAAGTGTATGTAAATAAATGGTAGTACTTTTTCTTTCTTTAATAGATTTTCAAGCTAATTGCGTTACGCAACTTGAGAGATCCTTTGAATTTGTCGTGACTGTGATGTAATAACTGCATGCATCGGCATAAACCTGTTTATGGCAATATTAATCCTTTAGAAAAAAAAGAAGAAAGTGAGAACTCCTAAGAAAAATGAGTAGAACTGAGTCGTGTAATTTCACTGACGAACCATATTTGAAAATGCTAGTGCGTGATGGCAGGAGTTCAGCGGAGCGTGGAGGAAGCAAACGAAAACAGTCAGAATGAAAGACAAACCTGCCATTATCTCCACACGTCATTCGAGTATTCGACGCTTTTATAAACAATGCCGGATCGCGCCAAGGCTCACCATTTACGTTGCCTTACGAGAAATAAGTGTTCGCTATGGATCGAATACATAAGCGGCCGAGAATGCAAAACTTTTTTTTTTTAACTTTTACTTCTTTTATTTCGCCTCGATTAGGCCGTCATGCGCCAGACAAGAGGGTAAGTTATTCGGAGGGATTGCTGGACCCTGAATGCCCCGTCAAGGTAGCACTTAAACAAAAGGATACTCGCTCACATCCAGCCAATGGTATCCCTCCCTCCAGGTGTCAACGTCACTTGCTCTGAACATGATCGTGTGAACGGGACTTTTCCTCAATATGCACGCATGCGCCATTCTTCTCCTCCTCCTTTTTTAAAATTCTATTCATATGTTCACTATAATGAGACATCTTGTTCGTTCAAGCGCTACTACGTCGCACCGAAAGAGATACAGGTTTATCCATTTATCGTTCTTCCTTTTCTTTTCTTTCTTTCGCATAAATAGTAAAAACAAAATAACAAATCACCTGCCTTTTATTGGCGCCCCTCTTATAGGCAAATCAATAAATTTCCCCTGCTGTATCGGTGAATCTTACGCGCAGATCTTTGAATGGGACATCGGTCTAAAGCTATCGAACACCGAGATAAAATCTCAGATACAAATCAGCCAAGCGAAGAGAACGGCCATAAAAGGTACTTCACGCCTAGAGTAAGAAGGGGAAGAAGGCGAATAAGAAGAATAAGAAGGAGAAGAGATCAACCAAGTTTTTTTTTCTTTCTTTTTTGCTTGTGTGGACCAAGTCTTTCTGGTAGTTGTAAGTCCTGGGCAAATATGGAAGCAAGGATGCTGTCCGTGGATAAAAGTCAGATTCTGTGTTTTCGGGGTCAGCATGAAGAGGAGCCTCTCTCTCTCTCTCTCTCTCTCTCTCTCTCTCTCTAGCTTTCATATTCTAAGTGTCTTGACCTTCTTTTCCTTATTTAACCAACATGCATCTGTACGTTTGTTATTATTGGATCATTTATTTATTTCATTTTGTAGATATCTATCTGTCTCTCTCTCCGACATATATCGATAGAAAGACAGAATGTTTAGTCCTCTGATGAACATATTCACGATACCAAGAATATTGTTCCCGAAAGAAGGATGAATATAGAATGGCGTAAAACCACGCAAAGAAAGCGAGAAAACGGCGGAAGGGAGAAAATTCCAAAGCAAAGGAAAGGGTGAAGAAGCAGTTTAAAGAATGCTTGGCAACGCTATAGCTGTCAAGTTGGGGGTCGGCTTAAAACTAAAAGTTTTCTTTACTTGGATCAACCTCACCCATTTTGAGTTTCGCCTCAAAACTATTTGCGGATATTGTCTTGACTAATATTAGTCAAAGAAAAAAACCTCTTCTATTATCATCTGTTTCATAGCGGAAACATAACCAAATATCGGAAGTACGAAACGATCGCAATTCAACGAAATCCTTCTTGGTTAATGCACGGTTAAGATCACGAATCCCACTGCGAATTGAAATTGATGGAAATGTCATTTTTATTTTCAATATTTTCACTAGTGTAGCCAAACTGTCAAATTTGATGGTAATATAAGAGAGGGTCGAAACAACAAGTCTGTATGCACCGTCCGGAAGGTGGGATTAGGTACCTTTATACGTATAGTACGTCTGTTTAGGATCATTTGTGAGATAATATGACTCCGGGTTAGAAAACGGCAAGTCTAAAAGTAGAATCCGTTACCTGTAAATTATCGTGTTTACACACAGAAAAATGGTACAGAAATGCACATTGATTATTTTTATAAAGTATGATGAGAAACCAATAATCAGAACCTGGCAAAGATTGATAAGAAGTTATATAATGCCACAGGTATCAGTGCAACTGAAGTCGATAAACAACTCGGAATGGATTATCTTTTGAATACGCAACCCTTAAGCAATTTCCCTTTGGAATTAGTTTTTATTTTTCTACTTTTCTCTATGGATTGGTCGTTGAAAGGATGATTGTGTATGTATACCGTGTTTACGATAAAATGATATCTCACATTCTTTGATAAAGATAAAATAACAGTTGTTCTTAAAAAAAATAAATGAAAAATCTATTGCAACGACAAGTGTGAAAAAAACATGTTGTAGTAGGCACCTCGCATGAATCTATGTTCTCATTTGATTGCCAACATTTTAAAGCTATGAGATGGCAATCCCTCTAAAAGGCCATTGGGATCTCCTAAATCTCTCTGAGATGAACCCCGTTACGAGGGATTATGATAATTTTTCCGTTTACTAAATATCATAGAAATTCCAAAACAGGTGCAGGAAAGTAAAGTCTTTACAAAATTTTCTTCCACACATTATATCACAGGAAATCTAAAGGTATTGTAGAGAGAGTAGTCCGTATACTATTAATTTCTGTTCTTTATATCACAGTCAATCTGGAGACAAACAGAAACGCCAGTCCGTAAACAACTCAAGAGTGGCACTAAAGTGAAAGTAGGGAAATTAACTGATGGCAAAACCCATCAGTCATAATGATCTCAGGAACCAAGATTCATTAACATAAAAAGGAAGAACATAGCGTATATTGATTTGTTTACCCTTTTTAATATTTACGCAAGAGTTACTCTATATTCACTTTAACATCTCTGCTTCGTTTCACTTTTACTCTTTGGCGGATTCCTTTTATGTTAAAGACTCCCTTTTCTTGTTCCATATGAAAGCAACCTCTTGAATAATAACGATAATAACTGGAGGCTATGGGGTAAAATATAGCTGATATAGTATATATATATATATATACTATATATATATATATATATAGATATGATATATATATATATATATATATATATATATATATATATATATATATATATATATATATATATATATATATCAGCTATATTTTACCAGCACAAACAAACACATTGTATATATATATATATATATATATATATATATATATATATATATATATATATATATAATGTGTGTGTGTATGCGTGAGTGTGTGTGCACGCGTGCGTACGTGCGTGTGTGTGTGTGTGTGTGTGTGTGTGTGTGCGCGCGCGTGTGTGGCATTAGGTATTTTCATGCTTTACACGGGAAGACTTAAGAGGAAAATACAGCAAAAAGGTCACTACCATATTCATACCTTAAGTGCTACATCGTGGACGAACACCTGTGAAGAAAACTTCTGCAACACTGGAAGTTTTGGACACCTACGCAGAATTACCGTTAGAGGCACATAGCGAATCTGTTGGTTTATAAGTAATGGAAAAATTTATGTGGCCTTACGAATTTAATTGATTCTTTCTATGCTATGTTACTGAGGAGGTAACTGTCTTTTGTTGGCTCTTTCCACCGCCTGATGACTGGATTGGACGATTCTCCGAAGCATCGCAAATAAAAATGTTCCCTATTCTGTCACTGCTACTCCCGTTCCATTACAGAATTATGCTTATTTCAGTGCAAGTGTCCACTTCGTCAATAACGAAAGTACTATGAAGAAATATGAGATTAACCGAGAATCTAGTCGAGTAACTAACCATCGGGCACGCGAAGGAAACTCAATAAAAGGTACAAGCACGATTGACGGATTAGCACTTACACGAAAACCCACTCCGGCGAACGAGCTCAATCACACAACAACTCGGTGTACGAACAAAATTAACGGTGATACCGAGCCGAGTCTAGGCAGGTAGAATTCTCATGTTTAGATAAGAAGAATGCTCAACACGATTTGGAAGAAGAAAGACAATGAAAACAAGGAAACCAAATAGAATGGCCGCAACCTTGCAATGATGCTTTCATACACGACCTAAACTGGTCCCGTTGTGACGTTAAGGTCCCGCGTCTCTGATAACCTTGAACGATTGGTTGAAAGTAAAATGGCAACTTGCTCTTTTTTTTTTTTATTTATTGAAGATTTTCATAGATCATTCAAACGATTCCATATCGTAAATGAAATTCGGGCAATCAGGACCAACAACAACAACAACAACAATAATAATAATAATAATAATAATAATAATAATAATAATAATAATAATAATAATGGAGATGATGATTAAGCCAGAAATTTAAATCTGGATTTCGTTCCTTCAGCCATACAAGCGGCTACCATAAAAAAAGCGAATAAATTAAATAGAAAATAGCGTCGTACTCGGTAAACGAGAGGCAAATGGCACCTGAAAAGTGATGTCAGTATTCCATTAAGATTCGTTAGATCCTTTATCGTTTATTAAACAGAACTGACAATTCATATCCATTTAGTTTCTCCAAAGCCTTTTCAATATCGCTTATTTTTCTTTTCTTTTTTTGCCACGGGGAAGGTTGAAGATGATTTCACCAAGAGGCTCTGTGGCAAGAAGTCTTCTAGGGAGAAAAAAATAAAAAAACTGGTTTTTGAAATATATTCTACAATCAACGATTTGCATGAACATCGCACACTTTTTAAGTAAGTAATGAATGCAAGGAAGTCGAGGGTTATAAGGGTAACATGGACTGCAGATATTCTGGCTAAATTCTGATTGATCAAGAAAGGGTGGGTGAGGTTCTCTCTCGGAATGTCGTCCTGGGACGTGGAGAATATCTAAGGAGGCTGCTGCCATTGCTTTTCGTATGCTTACTATTTGGAAGATCATTTTTTACTGCCGCGATGAAACTACCGACACTTATCGCTGCGGGTTTATTGTGGAACGATTGCCAGATCTCTGGGTAAGGGCAGGAAGCAAAAAGGCTTCATTAGAGGTAAGTTTTTGGTGGTAATATTTATAAGGCTTCCAATGCTTTTTTTTTTTTTTTTTTTTTTTTAAACTTGGTCGAATCCTGACGCTGTTCTAAAGTCTTAAAAACATCGGTGATTTACTTTTGGTCTGTCACCGCGTAGCCCTACGTGATGAAAATGAGTAGCCCCATCCTGGACGGGGCATGAGATCCTCTTCGAGACGAGCAATAGCCACACCAAAAGAGAAATGTGTTCACCATCATTACCCAGCCCTTTCTCGACCAATCAGAATTTAGACAGAATATTTGCAGTTCATTTTACCCTTATTCACCACTGTACTAGCAAGCATTCATTAGTTATCTGAAAGGATGCCCGAGGCAGACTGTATTCAAGCAGAAGATTGTCTGCCATCAAGAAGTTAGAAAAAAGAAAAAAAAAAAATTCAAAAAGCCTTAGGGAACCTGAAAGGATGTGGATTAGCAGTCCTTTTTTTCTTGTGAATAAATTAAGTTTGCTTGAAAGAAGGGCTACTTCCGTTATCATGACTGTCATTGGTAAAGGAAACGAAAAAATAAAGTTCATTGACAAACAAGAAATCAGTACAGGTTCTTTTCTCAAAACAAAGACTCTTTGAGCCAATCATCTGTTGGTTACCGGTGGAGAGACTACTTTCACCTGTAATTACCATGCTTTCTTCTACGACTGTTGTTCGTAATTTGACTTTGAAAAGTTAAAATCACAGTCTCCCGAAGCGTAGACATTATTTAGTGTCTGTTGAATAGGTGTACTGCTCAAATATAAGAAAGTTGTTGTGTATATTTATGAAGTATATTTTACACAACGTATTCGAGAAATGTTGTGTATTAATCTAATCGCTTATTTGTGAATAATGGCAGGTGTTATAATAGTCTTTGAATTTAGTGCTTGTTAAATAAGTCAAATACGCAAACAAACGAAAGCTACTGTATGTATTAAAGAGGTATATTATGAATTTCATAACTATGACATTTAATCATGTATCCACAAATACTGGCAAATGAAGTAAGCAATATTCTTTGGAAAAAGCTTTAAAACGCACCGAAATAGAAATTCACACATTCTCAGTTTTTTTGGGTCAGTATTTTCTCTCCTTTAACAGATATTATTTTTTGTTTCATTTTGTCCAGAGCTACAAAACATTTCCTAAATTTAACATAGCTAAAACGAAAGCGTGGAAAACAAAGAGTTTTTGTTTGTAATGTTAGCAGTGAATATGAAAAAAGATAGGGTGATTTTGAAATAACATATAAGAATGAATTTATGGATGTAAATGAACTTATACATACATGCATACATTCATACATACTGCATTAGGAAAAGTAAATATAAGGGCATAAGTACCAAGCGCTTTCGTGTATTTAATATATACACTTCTTCAGGGTACTGTACCCAAAAGAAGTGTATATATTGACCACACGAAAGTGTTTGGTGCTTATACCTTACAGTATTCCCTTCGGGCTCTTTCAGTAGCATAGCATACACATACATACATACAAATATAGATGCCATGCTTTTTGTTTATCGTCGAGAAATAAAAACCTGGCAACTGCATAACACTATATTTAAGTCCTTTTGTTATACACAATTCTTGAGCTATTTCATGACTGTGGCTTATGCATGGCAGTGTCATTTTTGAATGATTGTCCAAATTTTGGACAATGGACGTTTTAGCCTAATATATCCTTATCAACATTCAGTTGTTTATGGGATTATGAAGGAAGTTCGATGACGAAAATTGTACCATACACTCTTAGTGATAAAGCAAACACTTTGTCTTATAGACCCACTGTCTGAGCGGCGATTTCTTAGTTACTTGGTGAATTACTTGGTTATTGACCAACATGTGACTCGAAAACAGAGAAAATATAATTTCAGCTCAGAATACCGACAATTGCATTTTTTTCCCTCACTGAACTTATTTTGATAAAGAATACATCAGGAATTCCTTTATTCCTATTCTGTAGCATGAAAGAACACACAAATAGCTGTAATTTGTTTATTTATTTTTTGGTCCTGTATGTGGGGAATGAGCCAATATCCTAATATATAAAATACTATAAAAAGCGTAATGTGTTTAGTGTATCTACATGTTTTTGTTTGCAATACAAATAGTCTGAGGGTAACGAACTCACAGTTTAACGCTTACAATCCCTTAAATACACTGAACAAACATACTTGAATATTGCTGTTATTTTCCACGGAAAAAGTACATTACTTAAATCCATATGCCTTTCGGACTTCTAAGATTTTATTTCGCTCTATGACCATCACCGACCGTATCACAGACTTTGCCCCTGAGAGTATAGAATCAGAAAGTAGAGGTTCAACTTGAAAACAGAGGAACAATCTAATGCACGTCTAAGAAAATACCAAATCAGTAATAAAAGTTATACAGTTAATGTTATGCTTTTTGCTGGAACAATGACCAGGACTTAACTTGGACAAGGAATTAATAGCAAGATTGTTTTATCACTTATCTCTGTTACATTTTGCTTTCCACTGAATGGATGAAGAAGCCGTGGGCAAAGGAAGTCCTTACACGTGCTAATGAAGAATCAGCTGAATAAACCAATATTTTGCCTATTTCCCATTGTGACCTACGGACGCACAATAACGCCTCCACGAAAGCTAATAGCTATGAGGCAGTTACCTCGTCAAGATGATATGTTTTGGTCATTAGCACCTCCTTTCGACCATAAAAGGTCCTCTTTATGTAGTGTGACGCAAACAACAAGAAGGCCCAGACAGCCATTAAGGAAAGCAGGAGGTTGCTGTCTTTTTTTATATTTTTTCTTTCCCGAAGGACACCAGGGATGTTTATGAATTGCCAAACACCAACAGGAGAACGTCTACGCTTCTTCCTCGCCTTCTTCTTCTTCTTCTCCTCACGTCCATTTACGAGGATTCGAACAGCCACATCTGCTTTTCGAGTTACATCTTTTGAGAAAACACGTCTGAATTTTAGCCCAAGGGCACCGATAGACGATCTTGTCGTTTTGTTTACAGGAATTTTGTTATTCTATCAGAGATGGCGATGTCTAACACATATCAGAGGAGTGGAATTACTGAGAAATATGGTAATTATCTCTTCGAATGACGGATTTTGCGAATGATTGGCCTGACAATGTGGGTGTTTCATTACATGTCTTCTTGACTTTCCACTGTTGGGCTAGTTTTGTAGATTTGACCATTTACTTCTGTTTCATCCTTGATAACTTGTTTTTGTTAATATCATTATTTAGTGTTTCTTATTCCACCGTCGCAAAATAGAATGGTTCTTCATCTAGCATTCTTCTCAGTAATATTTCTCTCATTTATACGACCATGATTTGGATTACTTTTCCACTTATTGTGTGATTTTTTCATCGCAAATTCACTGTCTCACCTGATACGCCCCCCTATGGGTCTTACTCCCGTTGATCTCATTTTCATGTTCGAAACTCTTACTTGTTCCATCGGTTCTGAGAGCCTGCCTTTTTGCTAGAGGAGATGCCACTTATAACCTTTTCAGTAAGATGAAAAACATAACTACAGGATATTCAGTGGCCTCCGATTAAGGCACTACATCTTCCGCACTTTTGGTTTAAGAATGTCAGATGTATTCTTACATAAATGTAGGAATATTGGCAGGATTATCACTCTTTCTAAGGGAATAGTGTCCAATTTCCCAGAACAAAACACAGTTTTCTAAGGAAGATTTGTATGTTTCGCTGTATGCTAAATTTCATCAAATTATATATTCATGAAAAACAATAATAACGTATTTACTATTTTGAATGTCTTTAAGTTTTAGCATTTCTTATTGTAATTATGTATTCTAAACAGATGCTGTTCATGGTCTTGTATTTTTAGTGAAAATGAAGATATAACATGACTCGGCTCATGTAGCTTTCTATGTGGCCTTGACCTTTTACCAGCTAGCTCTATCACACCGGTCCCCTGCTGAGACCAACAGCCCGCAGAATCCGAGCCTGTGGGCACAACGAAACAACAGCGTAGGATTCTGCTGCTGCGGCCTATAAAGAAGACAGTAAGGACGACCGTCAAGACGGGGGGAATCGACGGCAATTGCTGAGGTATTCCGGAAACCTGAAGGTGCTCTATGACGTTCTAACACTCAGTGTTACTGACTGGTTTCTCACCAGGTTATCAAATCTATATACCTGTCTTACTCCTGTTGGGTTATTGCCATGAAGTAATTCTTCGATTTATTTCGTTCTCGCCGAGTTATCGAGAAGAAGAAGAAGAAGAAGAAGAAGAAGAGTACTTTGTACTTCGAAGCACGTTGAGTGGCATACGTGACCAGCATATGATTGATACCTCAAGCTGCGCGCTATGACCAGATATGAGCGCATTCCTTTTCACTTCATTAAGGAACACCATGCTCTCTCTTGTTTCTTGTACTACACGACAGACAAAGCTACAAGATATAGAATTCTTTTCCGATGGGAGAAAAAGAAGAGCAATGGCGGACATCTGAAGATTACCTTGGAGAAATTTGGTAAAAAATCTTCTTGGATAATCTAAGATTTCGAGTTTCGTTGGCAAAATGTAATCAACTTCGCTATCATTAAAAATAACTTTGTTTTAGGTTAGGGAGGCGAAATTGGCATCTCCAAATGTGGTAACTCCTAAAAATTATGCCTTTGTTGAGATTTATCTCCGATTACGGAATGCAACGTTACTTCAAGAAAGATATT
>NC_087221.1:20397447-20414947 GCF_015104395.2 Macrobrachium nipponense
GTAGCTAGGTAACGCTTCACTGACGTTCCTGGGTTTGAAAGGATCCATAGGTTTCGCCGCCCTGGTCCAGACAAATCTATTATCGAGAAAAAATTCCCCTTCGTTAAGCATATATGAAAATATATTAATTCCGAGGTAGAGCGAATTAGATATTAAAGGACATTGTAGCTCGATATTTATATATATATATATATATTATATATATATATATATATATATATATATATATATATATATATATATATATATATATATATATATATATATATATATATATATGAAGCATAAGGCACTCATAACCCAGGAATTACGCACCATTAACCCATGATTCCCAAACAGTATATTATAGCAGAGCATCTTTTATTCTCAATGGGCACGTTAAACCATTAATTACTAACCTTTCTGAAACTTCGCGTCAGAAATAAATACTCTGTGATGATTTCAGAAGAGGTGCAGTTTGTGCTAAATGTATTATTCATGAAAATGGTAAAATAAACTTTGGACATTAATTGAGCTTGGTAACAGAAGGAGACCACCTTTTTAATTTCGAATAATGATCACTTTCGTAATAAAATGAAGACTTTATATTATCTCTGCATCAGACACCACTTCTAAGGGATTCAAGAGTTTTCCTAATCTAGGAGTTGACTGACCACCTTCAAAGATTCCCTCTTTTAGCACAAAAACGGGGTTAAAAAAATGAGCTATTTTTCTTTTTTAATTTTCTTCGATTATCTTATATTTAACAAGAACGCCTATGATTTATGAAGTAAAGTAAGAAAAAAAATCTTACAAAATTTCCTTGTGAATAACACGTGAAACAACTTGGAAATAACGTCAACTAAGCATTATGGAAATTGAGTGAAGATCACAAAATTTTTTTTCTGTGTTCCACACATATATAAGTATAGTGAATTAAAGTACCTTGGTCCAAGCTTCTCCTGGACGGTATGTGACATCCTTATCGGCGGGTAACTCGCTGTCTCAACTCTCTCTTATATTACCGGCATTAACAGTGCTTTGTATATACACTACTCTAAATGTAAATACCATTGCCGAACTTAAACAACGCGCTTTCGTCTTGCGCTCCAGCCCTGCAATCCTTCAGAAGGACGATAATAGTCTATTAGAATCTATTAATCAAATGTAACGGGTTCGATATTGATCTGTTAAATTTTATAGTAAGTAAATGGAAATATGCAGATTTCTACTAATTACGAGAACTGGAGCTGGGGTTGATGGGGAGAGGCTTCCTTCGCCTTCATTAATATTAACAAAATATTTTGTAAAAACAGGAAACATCATTGCGAAGGTACTAGCGCTTGTCGACCACAATATGACGTAGATGAAGTTGAAGATCAAATCATATACCGAATTTTAAATGACTTTTGAAGTTTAGACGGTGTATTTTAAAAATCTGGAAATTTCAGCCGTTCATCTGCAATTTAGACAATGAAAAGAGGGAGTCAGTGTGGGAAATTCAGAGAAAGTCCCTCAGTTGCGTTTAATACAAGTTAGAGAGGTTGGACAGCACAATGGAAGAAAGGAAGCACGGGTGGAGGTAAAGTAAACGGCTAGTAAGTGGGTACAGCTAGGGGTCGAAGAGACGCACCAAACACCCCTTATTTATATAAGCTTAAACAGTAGCATACCAAGTGAAGTGCACTGAGCCTTCTAACCTGTGGGGATATCATTTTAAGAGAAATGGATTATTCCACCTGGAATACAGGCTACAGCTCGTAAGCAGATTGTTTTACACCACTTTCAAAATACGTCCAGCATTATTGTAAGAAGATTTGCGAATTCTTACAACAGAACGGAGTGAATAGGAACTTTAGACTCTGCACCTATTAGAAGAAGAAAAGTAGTTCTTAATATCAAGTCAAATCCAATTCCTTCGCATTTTACTCCTTTATACCTCTTCTGACGGCAGTATTCAAGTAATTCTGTAATTGCTAATTATAGTAAAAAGTACATTATGTCGACCTATATTTTATTACTAAATTTTTTGTGATAGTTAAATGGGACATTCTTTTTCTGTATTTTATGTATTACACACAGGAAAAATGTGGATGCACATTGCATATATATATATATATATATATATATATATATATATATATATATATATATATATAAAGGTATAAGCCACGAAGGAAAAATAAACAACGGAGTTTCCGCAAGATCTTTCGACGTTCAACGCCTTTTACCTACTTAGCAGATAAGTAAAGGACGTTGAACGTCTAAAGATCTTGCGGGAACTCCGTTGTTTATTTTTCGTTCGTGGCTTATACCTTTATTTATGGATTTATCACGTTCCAAACTTTCGTGATTCAGGTGTGTATATATATATATATATATATATATATATATATATATATATATATATATATATATATATATGAACACTCCTGTATCACTAGCAAAAAACGTTTGCTGCACTACATGACGTTCCAGATGATAAAATGCTTGCGAATAGTTCTGGCAAGTTTAAGGCAATTCTGCCGTTACAGTGCTTCGTATTCCTGGTTCGCCGCTACTGGTGCTGCTTCACATAATACTAGTTCTTCTTCTGTTCCTACTAATGCTACTGATACTTTACTTTGTCTGTGTTCATACTATATATATATCCTTTCATAAGGAAACCTAATGAGCAATAGCCTTTAGATTATCGATGACGTAATAAACCTTACAAGTTCAGGTTTACTAAATCTCAATCATTTCTGCATAATTCAGCTGATCTTCCTCTCTTGGTTGAATAGCAAAGATCTGGTAACACCTATGTTTCTGTTTACTGGTGGAGGAAAATTAGCTACTAATCCTGCAGATACAAGTTGCTTCGACAGAAAAAGTCTGAAAAAGTCTTTTAAAAGAATTTCCAATCTCGACATAGGATGGTCGCTGCTTTTGGGATCCTGCGTTTACATACAAATGAATCCCCTGAGGACCCGGAGTCCTTGCACTCGGCGCCCTGTGGGGGATCTGCTGCCCTCCACGAAGATCCGGAAAATGAAGGATGTGGTGCTGGAGAAAATGTCTGCTTGTAGTGAGATGCTATTGCCATCGTTACAAGTAATAATAATAATAATAATAATAATAATAATAATAATAATAATAATAATAGGTTGCTAATACTAGAAACATCTCCAAAACCTTTAGCTAGGCGAAGAAGCAGACCAATCGTGGAACTGAAGCCATAGAAACCTCTGTCACGTCCATGAAAAACGACTTCTGAGGTTGCTTATTTGGAGGCCGTTTATTCATTTTTTAAAATGTTCATAATAATATTAAGAATACTGTTTTTTGGCGTAAGTTTACGATAAGAACTCATCAGTCACTGCTCGTTTCTCTCTAACAACAGATTCGATTCCTGTCTTTATAAAAGTCAACCTTTTATTTTCTTTCTTGCTTTTCGGTTTTTTTTATCTTATTTTTATTACAAGTTTATAATCATAGCCACTTACTGAAAATAGCAATAAATCAATTGTGGGATTTGTCGGCCTGCTAATAATTGACTAGAATTCGATTTTCTTACAAGTTTATGATCATACTGAAACTTGATTAATTTTGAGATAACTTGTCGAAAATAATGTTTAAAGTTTATACTGAAAATAATGCATCGTTTTATGATTAACGTCTTTACTTAAACTTCCTCAAAGAGAGAGCTGCGCAAGTTTCTTTCCTTCATTAAATCTCCAGTTGAAAAGCCTTATATAAGGATAGAGTAAACAGATTATACACCCAACAGGGCTCTAAGGGGAAATCTCGCCCTGCAAAGAGACAAGATATAGGAAACGGTGATAAATAATCAAATACGAGGGAATAGAAAAAATAAATAAAAAAACAATACATGTGAACTCAGGCAAACTGTTTCACATGTTAGCTGTAACCAAAACAAAACTCCCATAAAAAACTGAGTAGTATTGAACCCGATACAAGAAAACGACAACAGCTGCCTGACTAGTGTTGGGAGCAGCGGGACTCGAGAGTATCGTCTACTATTAATGATTGAAGTGATGCCCATAGACAAATTTCTTCACGCTGGAAAGGATATGTTGATGATGATAATGATGCCTGGTAATTCTCTACGCCCGATTAGTATTATCATTGTTCTTTCAGTAGACGAAACCTATTCTCATGGAACAAGCACACAGGGGCCATTGACTTGAAATTCAAGCTCACACTGCAGCAGTAAACGATCATGAGAAAGACGCTAATCCGCGACATTTGAATGGTTTTCCACGACGCTAACCACCATCCCAGTGGATCAGCTGATTTAGGGTCGAATGAATTTGAAAACTAAATTTTCACGGTCATTTTATGGCCAGAGAAGTGACCTTGGTGACTGGAAAAGATGAAGAAGAGAAGTTTAAACGACTTTCTATCGTTGGAGCTTCTCATAAATTTACTACGTTCCTAAATACTTTATTTCTAAAATACTTTACTTTCTATGAAATATAAATTCATGGAAGACATTCACAAGGTGTATATTCGTATATTTAATTAAATGTGTTTATTTAAATAATTTTCTTTTTTATTCAACACAAGTCTAAAATAATTATCATCGGAAATACGTTGACTCATACTTCACTGACTATCGCCCTTTATCTTTTCAATCTACAAAAGATATATAAATAAAGTTGCATAATAAGGATTGTAACCATTAGACGAATTGTCTGCATCTTCAATTGCAGACCTACCAATCACTAAAACACACATAACTTAGCACTCGATTTCAAAGCTTTCCCAATAGAGACCAAAATGGATTCGCCCTTCCTGCCCATGATTAGAATTTACTTATCACCTCCGTGTGCCTTCATTCACAAAACACCTTCTTCTTCAAGAAGATTCACTTCTTTTTCTCCCACGGTTTCTTTTCATCTAGATCAGCGCAAGATGAACAGAATGAATAAAAAAAAGATTCCTTCCCAGATTCCTATGGAATACGTTAAGTTGAACCGTCAAGGAGATTCCTCTTTACGGGAAAAGTCTTATAACAAAATCATCCTAAAAAGTAATCTGTAGAATTGACTAAGAAAAGAAAATTGTAGAATTCACTGGGAAAAGAAAATTCATCCTGTCATACGCCTGGAATTTCCCAGTGCTCACGAACTGGCAAATCTCAGTTCAGAAACTTGTTTTGCTAAAGTATTCTTATTTGATTCCACCGCGCATATTCCCTCCTAAAAATGTGTGTGTGTGTGTGTGAGAGAGAGAGAGAGAGAGAGAGAGAGAGAGAGAGAGAGAGAGAGAGAGAGAGAGGATGCGATAATGAAAAACTTCACAGTTTTGTTTTATGGTCTCTGTACGTTACCTAAAACCCGATTACATTCAATAGGAGTCGTAATTAAAAGCATCCAAGGAAATCAGCTTTACAACCCGGAAATTAGCGTTGTTTTACTGAAATGAGCTCCCCCCCCCCCTTTGTTTAAGAACTGTGATCTACAAAAAGTAATTATATATATGATGTTGCAGGTAGCCCACTAAAATTTGGAAAGGACTGGAAGTTTTTATTTAAGTTTTCGGAGATTATATTCTCTCCCTCCCTTTTTCAGAAAGAGAAATAAAAGTTATAAAACTAACAACAATGGTCACGGTAAAATAGATACCAACATACAAGTACATAGTTGTATCAGAATAACTGCCCTAAGGTGGTTTGCCAATCTTGTTTAACAACTTAGTTACACTTACTACATGTTTTGTCATAATTGGATTACAGAAAATGTCCATTTTTAAAATTACTCATATACTATATTCATAGTGCAACATTTTTTATTAAAATAGATTCGAAGTTTTCTTTTTTCAGTGTTATTAACATACTTTCTGTTTTTCATTTTATCTACGTTAACAATATGATTTTTACTTTGTCTGTTTGCTTTAACATGTAGCAAAATCCTAACTAAATCTCAATCATTTCCGCATAATTCAGCTGATTTTCCTCTCTTGGTTGAATAGCAAGAATCCAGGGATAAAAAAATAAGAAGAAGAAATCTCTGGCCAGGAATAATACAATTAGTCACACAGATCTTGCATCGCAGCAGGATTCGATGCTCGCTCGCTTGAGCGTTGCAGTGAAGGAATTCGACAAGAAAATAATTGGATGAAAAATCAACTTCGCGATAAAATCAATTTAACAGAGGGTCAAAGGTCGTCGAGAAGTTTTGCTGAGCAAGCAGTCTCAACGGGCTAAGGTATCAGAAAGTTTGCAGGTGCAAGGAAGTAAGACTTCGTCGGTAATTACACAAAATGGAGCGTCTTTCTTTTGATATGATGAGTAAAATTTATCCTTTAAAGGGGGTCGTTAAGTGTAGAAGACGTCGCTAAACCAGCAAGACCCGATTTACGATTCTAGCTCGTGCCTAGAATCTTAAAAGAAAGCAGATCAAAGAGGTGACCAGACGTTTACGAGGTGGATGGCTGGTATCATAGCGTTCGTTAGTATTTCCAAGGCAGCATTCCAAGCCGCGCGAGGCATGACAACGAACCACGAAGTTCGAAACACACGCTGGTCTTTTACGACTCAGACTTGAATGGTGTATTTTATATCTCTATCTATCTCTCTTTCTATCTATATACAGGTTGTGATCGTGACCGTAGGTCTTTCAAAAGAGTTCTCTAACCGAATGACTTCCACTAGGAATATAATTTGCTGTGAGTCTGAGGAAAGCGAATGAATTCTAGGACACGTGGCGCTTGTGGGCTAAGGTCATGGCCAGTGGAATGCGAGATATGAAGATTTCTGGGGGAGAGGAGCAACGAAAAGAGGAATAGAGCTAAAATATACCTTTGATTAGTTTCAAGGCCAGACTGATTATTTTGTCGGCAGAGTTCTTCTGACATGGCAAAAACAGATAAATCCTGGAAGAAATGATGTCATCCCCAGAAGCATCCATCGCAGAATACGCATTGCCTTGAAATGGTATTGGAAAATAATGCTAATTTTCGAATTTTCAAATACAATATTATTATTGTTAACGAATAGTTCATATGTTAATTACACATAACGGGCATGAATGGTTATCCTATTGAGAGAGAGAGAGAGAGAGAGAGAGAGAGAGAGAGAGAGAGAGAGAGACTTTAAACTTCCTGAACTTCTGCTTATGAAGTGAGTGTGGAGCGCGAATGGCATAGCAAAACACCTGCTGGACCTGACTATTAACGCACCGTGGCGGCTCAAGGCTGTGGCTGCTGTGGCTGCTGCTGCTGTTGTTGCCAGCTTCAGCTAACGAAACATTGTCTGAAATTCCTCCGCACGCACGCACGATGCTCAAATATTTTACGAAAGACGCGAGAGGTTGGGGTTCTGGCTTGAGCGTTTAGGCCGAGTTGTCTCGTCATCGTAAAAGGAATTCCATGGAGCGCATCCTTGCTGTTTTTCGCGTTGTTTATGGGTTGAGTAGTGGCCGACGCTTGTTCTTAAGGGTCGGAATGACTGAGTTTATTTATGGGGAACACACCCCTGAAGGATACGTGGCAGAGGTTCGTCTTTTGCGAAATCAGCCAGTTTTGTGCTCGTGACTTTTCCAAGAGTTTATGTATGGTTTTACAAATCTGCGGCTGCGTTGTATTTGATATCTGTCTACACATACACACAAACACACAAACACACGCGCGCATTTTATGGCAATTGTTGTACAAGAAAACTTATGTCATAATACCCTCACTATTGCCATGCAGTAATAAAAATCATTGTTATTATTATTGAACTAAGAAATCTCCGTAACGAGGCTATAATATTGACAATTAAAAGCCACAGTACAAAAATATGTTTTAACACTACTGTGGCTTTTAAATATCATTATTATTATCATTATTCCTTCTGGCTTCACCTTGAGGGGAAATATATGGTGAATGCGTTTTTCATTGGCCTAAATGGTCCGAACCAGACTATAGCCTCTACAAAATACATTACTGTATTGTGTATTAATCAATATTTTTCGTTTAATCTTTTACCCAGTTCACTGTTATATTCCATAATAGAATGGTGATTGGGGTCTGCTAACATAACACCACTTAACCAGCTGAAGGGGACGAGTTACCCAGGATTTAGGCTTAACCAAGGTGACTACATAACCTTGAGCTCTCTCCGTCGAGTAGCTTACTTTGAACTTGTTTTGAGTGTAAAAGTGTCTCTCTCTCTCTCTCTCTCTCTCTCTCTCTTTCCAATGAGATATACAGACTCTCTCTCTCTCTCTCTCTCTCTCTCTCTCTCTCACACACACACACACACACCATGAAGGTGTATATACACAGTACATTAATAAGTGCCTTCAATATTCATGGTATTTTATTTTACTTTTTATAATAGATTTTCAAAATATATACATATTTATTTAAAATCAAGTAATATAGAGGTTTAACGGTCAGAATAAACAGCAGAGTCAGAATTAACGGACTTGAGTGGAGAGAGAGAGAGAGAGAGAGAGATTTACTAGACGTGTGTTGGTGCGCATATTACAGTAATCTATGCATACTTTCAGAATCGCAGGAAAATGATCCTTGTCACGTCCTTTAGATGTTAATCTAAGAGTTGAAAACGTATGAAAGAACTATTATCTGTTGAATGTCTGTCCGTTTGTCTGTCTCTATCGAGAGGATACCGACGTTTATGGCGACAATAATAATGATGATGGTGGTGACAGTGATGGTGACAGTGACGAGGGCCTCAAGTCACAATATTGTGAATAATGCAGCCGAAAGGTAGACAGTGGAGTCACTGATAGTATGATAATTAGGAGTTTAACGAGGCAGAAGATGATCGGGCTGATTCTAATGATGATGAGGAAAGAGAAAAATGGAAGACGTGAAGGAATATTATTTTTTTTCTTGATCTTCTTAATTTTGTTATTCACAGTCCTCCCTCTTTAGAATGAATCTTCTTTCTATACCTTCTTAGTCCCTTTTTTTTATTCCTCTTTTTAAACTTTCACAATTTCTTCTACATATTGTCTAAGATATTTTATAATCCATCTTCCATCGTTTTCTCAATTCTATTTCCCTTCATCTCTGTCAAATATACTTCTATACTGGTGCTTCATGTCTTTTTCTTCTACTGCCTCGTTTCTTCATCTTTGTTTCTTCCTTATAATTCTTCCTATTTCTCTTCGTTCATTTTTTTTTTCAGTATATCTCATCATATTACACTTCTCCAACTGTTTCAATAATTTTTTCCCTCAGCTAATTCTCTTCCTTCTCTCCCATAACCTTCTTCGTCGTTATTCCTCGTCCTTCTTCTCTCCCCTCTTCTCTACCAATCCTCGTCCTTCCCTTCCTTCCTCTGCGGATACGCAATCGTGACGACCCCTGGTGGTCAATTACTGAACCTGCTGAAGCCAAGGGCAGCACGGAACGTAAACAGAGAGAGGATCCTATTTGTCAATTTTTTCATCCATCTTTCTATGTTTTTGTTTATATCTATCTATGTCTGTCCTTGGACATGTAAAAGTTGTTCATTTTTCCAAGGTACCACTAGTATCTTTATAGTTGAATACAAATACATTGTCAACAAGCATTGAGAACGGTGCTAAATCCACTCAAATTTGAGGCATCGTCCGAAATTATAACTTTTCTGGAGCTAGTGCAATATTTCCCATATATATATATATATATATATATATATATATATATATATATATATATATATATAGTATATATATATATATATATATGTGTGTGTGTGTGTGTGTGTGTGTGTGTGTGTGTGTGTAATTTGAAAGTTTGAAAGCATACTTCTTTACCGATGATTTTCGCTTATAATTATATCTCATATGCATTAAATTAATTCCTGTAACAGTCAAATTAATTTTTCCAGATTAGTACTCAGTCAATCCGTTTTTCGCTCATTCCTATATCATAAAACATATTTATGTACACTGCTGGTTACTTTTTATCAGACACGTCTGTAATTGTAATAACCACAGTGCCTTCTGAAATTCTCGATTTCTTCACTCTTTGGAAATTCTTGTCACTGCAAAGCCTTAGATGTACATGAAGAAAAAAGGAAGATATTCTTACGCCTTGGTGAGATTGGAACTCGCATCCGGAGTATTGGAACGAGGTAGCGTTAACTCCCTCGGATACCCTGGATGCGAGTTCGAATCTCGCCAGGGCGTCGGAATGACGTCATTCTTAATTTATTTGGATCTAGGCTTAGTAGTGACATTCGTTTCCACAAGTCTTTATTCTCATTTATGAAAATACCGACGTGACGGTTTTTACCATAACATTGTAAAATGTATTCGATTTAGAAATACTGTTAAAACCTCTCTATCCCTGATTTATGGCTGAAAGGGTTTCCATTGCAGATACCGTACTTCTTTGTCACTGCAATCTTGTATTCGATTTTGCAAGGTGAGAAATTTGAACTTTTGTTAAAAAAAACAGTATTACAGTTACTCTAATGATATGCAACTGCGTCTGTATCTTTGATCTGTATCCATTAAATGACAGCAGCTACAAAAAAATGGAATGTATCACAGAAACTGTGGATATTATTATTACATACGTTGCCGCAAAAAGTACCGTTGCATTCACTGTAGACATTTGCTAGTATTTCTGCATCTTTTCCCCATATCAGAAAAATGGAAAAGTTTTAATGTTGTTGACAAAAACTACCGGTTTTTTTTTTTTTTTTTTTTTTTTGTCCCTGACCTCTCACTGCCACAAAACTGTAGCGTACTTGTCATTTTTTTTTTTCCACCATTTAGCAATGTCCTTACATGTACTATAATTTCAGTTTCTTTTTTTCTTTTTTTTTCCGATGAAATTTTGTCACGCTTTTCTGCGTCTGTCTTTATTCATTGAGCAACAGACCTTTTTGTTCTGAAAACTCCTCTGATAGAGGCAAAGGAGAGGCGTCCCGTCCCGCCTTTCCCAAACCTCAAAACTTTCCCTTGCTGGAAAAATAAAAAAATAAAAAGGCTGAAAAAAAGTAAAAAGGGAATTTGATGCGTGACACTGGGTCATGTGCCCTATAACAGGCCACGTAACTGATGGGCGAAAAAAATATGACTTACATAAAACCTTACCCTTTTTTGAACGGATATTTTAGTGTTTCAACAACGTTGCAAACCAAGAGTTAAACACGCTCACACGCTCACGAGGGCCTAGGAGAGAGAGAACACTTTATCTGTTTTTTTTTATTAGAACATGAAACTCCAAACACGCATGCTCGCACGCGCGTGCCCTCGCACGCAAACACAAGCACACATGCAAACACATACCCACGAGCATATAGGAGAGAAAGAACATGATTTTTTTTAGGTAAACAGAGAATTTTAAACATAGCGACACCGCAACTCACAAGCACGCATATTAACAACTTATGAAAATGAGAGTATTCTACTTCGTTTTGTTATAACACTAACAAACCAGACATAAACGCAAACACACACACAAACAAGCACGCACTTGCAAATACTTAGAAAAGAAGGGTTGCTGTTTCCATTTGGTTAAAATGAGCAGCCCGTATAAACCAACATCATCAGAATTTTCCTTTAATTTTTGTTATTCAGATATTCTTTCAACGTTGAAAAAATCGCTTCTTCTAACTTGAAGAAAATGTAGGAGAAAGAAGTGAGATATCAAATAACAGAAACAATGAGAACATTAACTTGAAGTTACCAGTCAGTTCTCTGAAGTGAAGGCGAGAAATAACCAGTAAAATGCGCGGCCCATTAAACTATCAGCCACTGACCGATGGTGGTCTGTCCTACAGCGTTGCCAGATGTATGGTTATGTGTAATTTTAATCTTAAATAAAATAAAAATTAATGAGGCTAGAGGGCTGCAATTTTGAATGTTTGATGATTGGGGGTTGGATGATCAACATAGCAATTTGCAGCCCTCTAGCCTCAGTAGTTTTAAGGGCTGAGTGCGGACAGAAAATGTGCGGACCGAAAGACAAAGTCATCTTTTACAGAAAACTAAAAAGTAAACACAAAAACATAACCTGGTAAAAATCGTAAATTTACGTGAAATATAGTGAGTCATTACTTATTTTCTTCGTAATTTTTCATAATTCTATAAACAGACAAACGTTATATCAAATTATATAAAGTCATATAAAAGGTCATATAAAAGGAAGTATAAATGTTAAATTGGCAATAATCTTGAATAGCGTTCCTGTTCCCTTGACAAACTTCATGTGTCACCTCTGTAGGCGCTGCACCTCTCAGGAGTCTGAAGTCTTAATTTCGTGAGATTTCAGTTCCCTTCGTGTCCACCTTTTTTCTGAATTTTTTTCTCAGTGGAAGAAAAGTAATAAAAGAGGAGTTAACACAATTTTATGCAATCAATCATCACCCAATAATGGAAATAACTGATAGCTGATACCCCTTTGGAAAACGCTGTAAGAATTTCACGGATTTTTAAATGAATACATTCACGATTTGAGTCCTTCATGGAATTCTTCTGCCAAGAAACTACAAGGATCTCTGGAAGGAGGTTTGAAAATGGGTATAAATGGGTATTTAATCTCCTGCGTCTGTCCTAATAAATCATGACTTAAGACATTGCGTAAAGAATGCATTTGTATGCGTATATTCACTTCGACAATTGAGATCTGCGCTCTTTGAACCGACTAAGTTGTAAATTGGTCAAAATTCTCTTATATTTTTTTTAATTGTAATAGAATTTCAGTTCAGGAATTCACAAAAACCAAGGATTCATTTCGAAAATGATAGTGAAAGTTCTTTGAAGTTTTAAAGAAGGGAAAATGATTAAGGTTTCTTTTCTCTTAGAAACGTAACCATTAAAAATATTGATACTGCCTTCTATTTGAATAAAAGAAAGGGCTATTCATCGATTATTTTTCCCAATAAAACTGCAAGTCATCAAGTAAACGAATACTAAATCAGACTGTAATTTCAGGAGAAAAGTTGCGGATTAAAATAACAACCAAAAATAGCCAGTACAAAGAGCAATTTTTAAAGATTTGCTATCAATGTTTTGACAAGCTCTGAACAATCGAATAGCAACTGAAAGCCTCGTTCAAGTAAACTTCGCATCTTTGTAGTGAAGATGTTCAGAGAAACAAAGAATGTCGTGCGTATGTTTGTTTCTGTGAGAAGAACTTTGCAGTCGTGATGTATTTGTGTCCGAAAGAAGCTAAAAACTGTTGTAACTTTCATCTTACCTGATTATTTCAAAATTAGGTTTCCTCTCTCTCTCTCTCTCTTGTTTTTTTTTTACATTCTTTGCTTCTCGCTTATTTTCATATACTTCTTTTGGTGCCCGAGAGAAAGGTTCCTTTTATCTCTCAGGTGATCCCGAGAAAAGAACAATATTAAGAAGGTCGCTATTCTTCAAAATATGCCAGATTTGGGAGATATTTAAATAAACGCGCTTTGTATTTGTTTTTAGTTAACTGTAGTGACCAAGAGAAAAGATCATACGCACACACAAAGCATCGTTACTTGCGCCTCTTGCCAGTATGACAATATACTTGAGAAATATTGCATAGGTTCACCTGTTTGTTTGGTTTTTTCTCGATATCTTTTCCATTTAAGGCCTAGCTTATGCAAGGACGATAATGATAAGCTGCCGTTACCTTATGCTTAAAATAATAATAATAAAAAAAAAACCCTAGCGATATGTGTGTTTTTTTATTTTACTCCAAAATTTAGTATAAATTTACATAAAAACGAATAAATATAAAAAACACAATTAACACGTGGAGATTGCCGGAATAATTATTATAAGTATTTGTGATGAAAGTAAATTTGTTTTATTAGCTTTAAGTAAAACTGTTCTTTTTCGCATTATTAGAATATTTATTTTTGCTATTTATTCTTAGTTTTTTTTCACATACCTTTGAATTTCTAAAAATTCCTATCAAATACGCATAAGGAACGTCATTTGTTCACATTCCTACGCTTGCTATAGAGATAAATAAATACATACACTGGGCGAGTTTCGGCGGAAATGCCCTGTCCCGGCCTCTGTATCACCAAGGAGATTCTCACGGGAATTCAGGAATTTCGGAGCCCTGGAGGTTAAAGAAGATAGCTAACCCACAGCCAGCTGTAATGTCACGACCTGACTAGATTGTCTAACAAACATCTGTTTATGAAGATTCGTACCCAGCAACATGTGGGCGTTACTTGATTTGCAAACGTGACATTCTTAAGGAACAGATCTAAACAGCTATTTAGTTTTCTGTAAAAGAAAACTATTGAGATGGCTTTGTCTGTCTGTCCGCACTTTTCCTCTCCGCCCTCAGATCTTAAAAACTACTAAGGCAAGATGCTGCAAATTGGCATATTGATCATCCACCCTCCACTCACCAAACACACCAAATTGCGGCCCTCTAACCTCAGCAGTTTTTATCTTATTTAAAGTTAACGTTAGCCATTATCGTCCATCTGGCACAGCTATAGGTGCAATCAACACAGGCCACCACCGGGCCGTGACTGAAAGTTTCATGCAACGCCGCTGAGAGTTTCATGGGCCGTAACTACGAGTTTCATACAGAATCCTATACTGACTGATCAGGGTTTAAATAACCGACTATTCAAAGCGAAGTTGTAAACGAAATGGCAAAATGAAGGTTCAAGAGTTAGTAGAGGTCTTGAAAGATTGGCCACCTTAATATATTGGCGATATTCTCTCTCTCTCTCTTTTGATTTTCTCAATATGGTTATATCATCAGTAAAACATCTTGCAGCATCAGTCGAGAAAAACATGAATTCAAAATCATGCGGAAAGACATTTCAAGATTGGGACTTCGGGACTGCAATCAGATTCACAATGGGGTACCTTAACGAGAGAGAGAGAGAGAGAGAGAGAGAGAGAGAGAGAGAGAGAGAGAGAGAGAGAGAGATGATTAAACTCTTTCAAAAACTCTCGTGCTGGGACTCGAAGAAACAATAATGAAATTCCCACAGGTACAGATTCACAAGCAAGCAGACCTGTTTCATAATTCTTGAAATGCGGAGATGTAAATGTATGTACACTGTCACTTAGCAGTTACATTACATATTAAAATGTTTTCTATTATTGAGCTCCGTGAGTCTAAGAATGTTAAAATTAATAGAAATTTTTCATTCCAAGAATTAACTGGTCATCTCAAACCCAGCATATTCAGAACTGCACGTTTTTCATCAACTTTCGGGCTACCATTGCTACTACTACTACTACTACTATTACGACTACTGAATTTGCTGTAACCCTCGATACTGCTAAAGCTTTTATTCTACTTGCTCCTGGTGTCGTTAGGGATGAAATACCTCATAGCAACAAGGAAACAAATGGTCGCATGCTATGTGAGGAGGCTCTCTTGAAAGGTGTCAGGGGTAGACAGAAGGGGACGCCTCGAAGTCTGAAAATGACACGAACCTGTTCAATACTTCGTTCAAGAAACGCTTTGGTCGAACCACGCCATCCAGAGATGGCAGAGCGTGAGGAGAATGGCAGGTGAACACCACATTTTGAAGTTTCTTGAAGGAAAGAAGGCGTTGGAGAATGTAAAGGAGGCACTCGAGAGATCACAATTCCAAGCCACAACTCCTTGAGTCACGCCGAACCTAGTTGTTAGCCTACATTTTAGCAGCAATTTCCCGCTACGTCTTGCCGACATCATCTGGGATCATTGTCATGACTGCTATTTCAGGTCAAGTCGTAAGTTGATCGCAGGTCGAGAGTGTAGAGGAGGAGAGCATCTTCAAGATCACTTTCTCTGGTGATCTCTGTTACATCCAACTTTTGTTTCTGAGTAGTTTTCGTTCCCTCGCGCTTTTGATTCTGTGTCAAGGCCGTTCATCATATTGGATTTGATGGCTCAACGTTGAGTCCTCTATAATTCCCAGAGGGAATATGTCTTGCCGCCAAGGGGAACCTTCTGCTGCAACAAATGGAGGAAAGGCAATACTGTCTAGATTCCCAGGAGGCTGACTTTGGTGGTATATACAAGATTCGAATTCACAAGCACCACTCAGCAATATGGAAAAATGACATTCTCTCTCTCTCTCTCTCTCTCTCTCTCTCTCTCTCTCTCTCTGACAACATCAATAAAACAAAAAATGTGGAAATGCCATGGTGCTTACACGAGAATTTGTTACAGATACGTACAGAAACGAGGAAGTGGTTAAAATAAAGCATAAGATAAACAGAAGGCAAAAAAAGGAATGAAATAATGGTGTGAAATATTCTCAAGTAAAAAGGGATAATAGTTTGTCATGAGAATATGCTCTGAGCACTAAAAATTGTCATTATTTGTTAAAAATATGAATATATATTTTACGCAACTGAACTGATATTTGCGAGTAACACGAGAAGCTATATCTAACTTGTCTCATGTTTAAGTTTGAAAAGGGGCGGAGGGTTTAATTGTTTTATTTATTTATTTATTTATTTTGCGCTCTGAAGATTTTCCTTTCTGACAGCAGGATCTCCTTTGAACATTGTCGTATTTAGCTATGGCTAGATGATACCATACACAGATAACCTAAATATCCTAGGTTGTCTATTTCTTCCTGTATGATTAACCTCCAATTTCTCTCTCTCGCTTCTTCCAGGTGAGTCCTGGAATGTTCCACAGGATTTTGCCTTATGCAAAATCCTGTAGAATCTTGGATTAGTAAGAGTGACTAGGACAGGACTCACCTGCAAGAAACAAGAGAGAGAGAGAGAGAGAGAGAGAGAGAGAGAGAGAGAGAGAGAGAGAGAGAGAGAGAGAGAGAGAGATTAAACAATTTGGAAGAGGAAGGAAAAGTTGTTAAGAACTGGGACGGTGTTATAATTCTGAATTTTATTGGAACATTCTGTTATCAGAAAAATTGAACCCTTCGCAGTGCAACAGTATTGTGCCTTACCAGTATACTGAATCCTTCCTTTATCAAAGGAATAATAAAAAACCTGTTTATGAGTCGTCACGTTCCTACATTCTAGACAGCTTAAGAAATCTTTGTGACCTGGACAAGTGTGCCTCATTCATTTTTGGTGCGGAAACTGACCTACAAAACATGGATAACATCTGCACTTGATAACCTTCAAGTTGTAAGTTTCGGTGCAATTTTTAGTTTTGTTCGGCTGCAGAAAATAATGTCACCCTTCCGTCTGTAGGTATGGGACTGCTAGTGGGTGTAAGGTCCTTTGTATTTGGGTTCTCAGTGGATGAGGGTACTGGAGTCGATGTCATGATACATTAGTTTAAATAGTCGTCTGTCCCGGGCATCATAATGGAAAGACTCTACTTGACCGAGGGACTCTGCTTTATGATGTAGCTCTCTCGGCAAGACCCACTTCCAAAATGGCTTTGAATGGATACAGTGAGGGATTTTCATCTTACTAGATTCTAGCTCGTGTGTTCTATGAGCAGACGGTCATCCATCAAGGATGAGAAACCTCTGAGGTATCTTGTTTCTAGAACCCGATTCGAGCATCCATGTTACCGCCACACTAAAACAGGTAAAAGCATTACGTTCCTTTGAACTGAAAGTTTAAAGCAGGAACAGTAAACTAGGTAAATGTAGGTGTACTCTTCATGCATAACGGTATTTATA
>NC_087221.1:20419947-20452447 GCF_015104395.2 Macrobrachium nipponense
ATTCTCTCTGATGTTGGAGGTCTGACGTAAACCCGTAATCCAGAGTTATTTTTTTAAATTGAGGTATACTATACATTTGATGTGAAATGCGTGTGAACGCTTAACTGAAGTGCATTTTTAATAAAGTGAACCTTTAATCACCGCTCGTGTTCAATGAAAGTGAACCTTTAATGAGAGTGCATACTGAATGATCGTGAACTTTTAATTCATGGAAGTAAATCTTTAATAAAAGTGAATTTTCAGAGGGAGTAAATGGCAGTGAACTTTAATAAGTGGAAGTGATTGTTTAATGAAAATCAACTTTTAAAAGATATGAAAATCTAATGAAAGTGAAGATTTGAATAATACAAGTTGACATTTAGTGAAAATGAATGCTAAATAAAGTTAAAATTACAATGGTAGTGAATTCTTAATGCGGCTATAGGTTGAGTGGAAATTATTTTTTTCAACAGTCACCTGAAGAAGACTACTCAGGTTCAGGTCTTCAGGCAGTAAATGGCGTGTTTGTGTAACTTATTGTACGATGGAAAATTTTTTTTCTCATTTTTATAACATTCCTTTCTTATCTATTCTACCATTCTATAACTAAAAATATAAAAGACAGCGGGTTAATATTTTTTTGTTGCACTTACCTAAGGGAGGCCTATCTTAGACAAGATCTTTTGGAGGCTGTTCTATGCGTCAGTATTTATATTTTTCTCTCGAAAATATTGAGCTTTAATAGGAAGCAAAAAACTCTACCTTTTAGAATCTAAGGTCAAATTACGAATTTGATTTCTACAAAGTAAATTAGTGTATATTACTGTGTCATACCCGCAGGAATGCATCTTTAAAGCGAGAGAGAGAGAGAGAGAGAGAGAGAGAGAGAGAGAGACCTACAAAATCATTGCAACCACCAATCTCTTGTGGGGGGGGGAGGGGGGGGGCGGTTATAACTGCGGAAGGGAAATTCTTCCAGTTCTTATCAAGTCTTCGAGGATGAGGTTGCTAGCCAGGGCCTTTTCTTGACCCCAGCTCACGCTGTTACCTACTCTCAGCTGGGTCAACTGGTGGCAGGCAGGCCTGGTCGATGGAACCACTGACCTTGGGTATTTCAAGAGAATGAGGGGAGGTGAAAGGATACAGGGGACACTTTTCCTCTCATACGGAATACGGACCCGACATAAGACTCTCCCTTTTCATTAGTTGAAATTACAGTATTCTTTATCTAATGACTTTGCAATGAAGGTATATAAGAAAAGAAGAACCAGGATTATCAAACAACACAGCAGGCAGAAATTCCCGACAACGACACTCAACGTTTTCTACGACCTTCCGTGATTATTTATAGAAAAGCAATTATACTTGATTGCTTTTTTGAATGCCGTGAGCAATTAAAGTCATTTGCATGCATCCTCTAAAAGGAGGAAGAAGAACTCGCTCCATGATTGGGGCTGTTAGTCTTGGCCACATACGCGGAAAGCAAAAAGAAATTAGTAGCGTGGTGTGATCTGCAGTATAAGCTGGCTATTTACCTACTTATTCTAACACATAAATTGTGAAATAAAATTAATATTATTACATAATGTGACCATGAGTTCTAGGCTAGATTTCTAAGTAGATTTGTACTCATTTGTAAGAAACATTCATATTTGTTTTGATACATATAATGAGAATTATTATTAGAAAACCATATTTTTCAGTCTGTATCTTCAGAGAACAGTTACCATTAAATGGACCTCATTCCTTGGGCTTTATTTACAAAAACTCCCAAGCGCTTTAATGGGAGATCTCGGCTTCAGAGAACGCCAGGCCCTCGAGGACGGGATGACCAAACAGGACTTCGCCGGATGAGATCATCCTCAAACGGCAGCGCAGGTTCTTTGGAGGTGCTCAAGGCGTCCTCGCAGGCGCTAAAGACGAGGTTCCAAAACGAGGGTCAGGTGTTACTGACGTGTTGATGATGGAATAAATAATGTGAAATGAGTTGTTCAGCTAACATTTACATTCGAGCGTCACGCACCGGAGTTTTCGTTCCTTTTTTGTTGGGGACTAGTTGTGGCGTTTAAGATTTAATATTTTCAAAAAGACGTATTGGCCTTCATAGCAACCAAATCTGCAATTTTTAAATGAAAATTATGTACACAGCCAATAAGGTTCCTTGGCTACAAATATTAGTTTCAAAACAGCGGTTTGGCTATAAAGGAACAAATCTTGCAATTTCAAATATGAAAATTAGGATCCATACCATCAAAGCATGCAGTTTTCATAAATGAAAATTAGTACCCAAATAAAAAAAAAATTTCAAAGATACAAATTAAGCTCCATTTCAGAAATAGAAGTTAGGTTCCATATAAATGAAAATGTTATTTCCAAACAGGAAATTAGATTTCACAGCAACAAAAACTGTAATTTCAAACTTGACTGAGGTTCCATTGCAATTAAAGAAAAAAACTAAATAAAAAAATCGTCCTTCATTGCAAATAAAACACATTTTCAAAGAGAAAAATTAACCTTCAGACCAACAGAAAAGGAAGAATCTTAATGAAATCTGTACACGGTAAATGAGAAAAATGGAGAATATTTTTTTTTGTCTAATTGTATGAATAAATGATAAAGACTTACGTTCAGAAATTTATAAAGGCGTCGACAGATCTTGACTAACTTACTAACTTTTATCCAACTTTAAAAAAAATCCCTTTAATAAACTTAAAGTTTATAGGTCAACCATGTTCCAGAAAGGAAGCTCGTGGAAGTATAAAAAATCCTATAATAAATAAACAAATAGAAATTTTATTAAAAAGGTATCAACGACAAAAAGGCAAGACATCAACAGAAACTCCAAGAGCGGAACGATGATGGCCCAACTGATGCCAGTCCTCGCAAACACACATAGGCAAAGATTGCAAAAGGTGGATGCCGTGCGTTGGTGTTGACGCAATCCGCCTCATAGTCCTGTTTTTATATGTAAATATGGATTTGGTAAGAGCCGCAGCGCGTTGTCTCAAACGACTAATCGTAGGAAACGGCAGAGCCCAAAGGCTCTTAGCTGATTTATTCAGTCAGCGATGCTGCCCTTGACATCGATTACGAAAGTGAAGACGCATCGGGAACAGACGAGAGTTTCCATTACGGGCTAAATCTAAGTAGTAGGGACTTCCTTCCCTCATATGGTATCTGTTAGAGATCCACCCTAGGCTCCTAACGCCCTTTCACACCTGACCAAACTTGCTGGAGTGCCACCGGGCAAGAGCCTGCGTTGGTATAAAGCCAGGTCAATCTAAACTAACTTAAGCTACCCACTCATTTTCAACTTTTGGTTTTTTCTGTTCCTTATTGCCTTTTCTCGTTTTTATAATTATTCTAATATCTGTCATTGCTGTTGTTCATCCCTGCCGTTTACCTCATTGCTTTTCTGATGATTCCTTACTTAGTTGTTGCGCTTCTCCAATCGGACAACGTCCTTCCGTTGTTGTGGTCATGGTTCTTCTAGTCTTCTTTTTGTTGTTGTACTAAACCTTCTTGTTCTTCTTCTTCCCTGAATAAGAAAGAAACTGATCAAGGCAAAAAGCAACAACTCGGAGGGAACGGATTCCCAGCGTCCCTTTCTGCACATCGGATGTAACACGAGGATAATCTTTCAAAAGCTGCACATACAATGGGTGATCAGGGCATGGGATAGCCTATAGAAAGGGGGATTATGGGCATTAGAAGCCCCGCTTAGAAGGTTTAAGGTTTGGAAGACGCTCCACTGAATCTGCTAAGAGTCGGGGGCGTTCAAGGAGAGGAACGGGCACCGAACGGATCTCTCGCCTTTCAGATCAACTTGAAGAGAAAGCGGACGATGGTCCTGTTGACCAGTTTCAAGAATTCTAGATTCATCTTCGTTGTTGATGTCTGACACACATTACATTTTAAGATTCAACAAGTAAAAAATGCCTCGAAGTTTCTTCAACGAAATCTTGACTTCTGTACAGCGGATAGCTGCATGAAACTCTCAGCTACGGCCCATGAAACTCTTAGCCGCGGCACATGTAAATTTCAGCCACGACCCGGTGGTGACCTGTATTGTTGTATAGGTACCTACAGCGGTGCCAGAGGCACGATCATGACTAACTTCAACTACTGAGGCTACAGGGCTGTAATTTGGTATGTTTGATGATTTGAGGATGGATGATCAACTTGCCAATTTGCAGCCCTCTAGCCTCAGCAGTTTTTAAGATCAGAGGGCAGACGGGCAGAAAAAAAACCATCTAGAATCTTTTATTTTACAGAAAACTAAAAAAAGGACATGAAAGTGTTAACATTCTTGTGGAACAAATGGTGTCCCTTTGTAATAATTCCTAATTCCAAACATTTCTCTGTTTCATCTTGGAAATGTTCGCCACGAATCTTCTCTCATCAATTTTTGTTAACTGGTGGAAACCACAATTCAATTCTTCCACAAACAACAATCATAAAACAGCTCCTCATCGGACTTAAAGAGAAATGATCTTTACTATGAACTAGAAAGGGGAGGTCAGGTCTGGACCCTAAAATCCTACCTGAGCAGCTTACCATATGTAATTCCTTACGGGGTAACTACCAGAAACCTTCTCCTCCTCCATTCTTTCCACTCAAAAGGAGAGATAAGAAAAAAAAACCTAGAGAGGAATCTTATTCTTCTTCATTGGGTAACAGCGCTATTTAGTTCACAGAAGAAGCTGGCATTATAAATAAAACATTTTAATATGCATATTTGTCTGTTTTTTATTTAAAATCCAAATTATCTTGAGAGTAATTTTTTTGTACGGCTAGACATGACTATAGCTTTGTTAAATAGTTTATATACGAGTAATGTGAGTATAAAAATGAATGCATGGAATTTCAGTTGAATGATCCATTGTTTTTATGACGTATGATTGCAGAACCAGAATGAATATTCATTCAGGGGACAAAAAAAGTGATCTCTCTCTCTCTCTCTCTCTCTCTCTCTCTCTCTCTCTCTCTCTCCATTAGAATGGAAATCAATATTTTTGTATTTTTCTATGAAGTGAAAGGGAGGCATTTATTCCATGACACAATGGTAAGATATATATATATATATATATATATATATATAATATATATATATATATATATATATATATCCAATGGATATATATATATATCCATAAAAACAATATATATATATATATATATATATATATAGATATATATATATGTGTATGTATATTTGTGTGCGTGTGTGTACATGATCGATACCCAATCGTACCTGTTTGCAGGTAGACAAAATGCAGTATCGTATAGAAATAATTCATATTTCATAGATTTCAGTCGAGCCGAAGAGACCAGAGAAGTCTGTCAATAAGAGTTACTGCAAATCTCCCAGTCAAAGCTCGGTTACCCCAATGTTTGTAAGTATACCTTGTTCAAAATCATCCTCCGGCCAGCGTTATTCACTTGCTATAAAAATTACAGATCCTTGTCGTTTCTTTTGAATATCTTCCACCCTGGGCTATTGGGTAACAGGTGAAAGTGGTGTTACAAAACTAATTACCCGAGTATTCCCTTGAAGTAATAGCCACGTTGTGGATGTTAATCAGGGATGTACTTGCGTTTAAGACACTGGCCTTTCATAATTCGAGAAAATTAGCATGAGAAAGAGTTGCCAATGATTACCGTCTTTTTGAAAAAAAAAATGAAACGTATTTGAAGAGTCCAAATGTGGCACGCGAGAGTAAATGTATTACGGAAGGATTCGATACAAAATGTTATTTCTGGATGAATTTATAAAGCACCAGACACCGAAAGTGTTTTGGGATACTGACAGATGTGAGCAGATACTTCTGCAATTATTTTGCCGGAACTCCAATAGACATTTTTTTTAAAAAGTACACCAATTTAACTGGTGGAACGATGGGCTACCATATTGAATGTACGTGCATTCTCCACCTCTTAGGTAATTTATTAGTCTATTTTTTATTCATAAAAAAATCAAGTATAACTCAAGTCCTATGTAAAAGATGGTTGGTCATTATAGACTAAGTCGTCTCATTGCCAGCACAGGCCTTCTATCAAGGTTGGCTTGAAGTGAATTGAGAGGTCTACTGTGGACCACTGGAACAGATACAGCCAACCAAGATGAAGCCGTAAGAAGTAAAGCCATGTGCTCTGGTCTATAATAATAATAAAAAAAAAACATTGTACATTGTTACCGGGATGTGTATGATAACTTTCCAATTTCTTGGGTACTTGGAGGGAAGGTAATATCTAAATCCAGTGGTGTGTTAAATAAACGAAATAAAACGGCCTTATATAAATGTGTGTTCGTTTTACTGTAAAAAGTTTTAATTTTGGTTTTATCTTTCAGGATTTAACTCCCTGGTGTAATTCAAATATCCAAACAATTTAGCAGGTAAGGTAGGTATTTTTTCCCGGCGTCTCACTTCTCTTGCTGTCATCTTATCATATGATACAAATGAGTGTATCATTTGCTGATATATCACTCAAAACAACACAATCGCTACGCACACACAAACACGAACAAACGCAAACAAACACAATCGCCAAATCTCGAGGGACTGCTGGATGGAAGAAGCAGGTCAACGAACACATCATATTGTTTACTTTTACTTTGGTCGTTACCTGGAAGATTCTTCTGTAGATCTATGCCTCAGAGTCTAGTAGATCCTTTCTCCATTCTTTTTCTCTTATTTTATATTCTGACAGACTAACCGTGAACTCTCCCGCTTTTCTTATCTACGGTTAACCGAGGCTGATGTTAAAAATGATTTATTTCGTAGGTAATTAATCCACTTACATTGCATACAAACATCATGATTACTATCAGAACGATGTGGAGGGTGTAGCGATTAGTGGAAAAGGCTGCGTGAATGAGAAAACAAATAATAAAAGTAACAACAATGGCCAGAAAATAGCAACAGCAGTGGTGGTAATGATAGTAACAATAATTATCATACCACGGGGAAAACATACGCAAAAAAAAAAAAAAAAAGACAGTCGAAGGACTCAGAATGAGTCTGGGCTGTAAAGAAGAAGAAGACGAGGAAGGTGCTGCAAGGTTACTGCCTGTGTCGTAAACCAAACATTATTTAGCCGATCGTCCTGATGAAAATGAGCACGCTCGAGTGACTATAAAATCCAACAAGACGCTTTTCTAAAAACTCAAGGTGTGCGATATTATCTAAGTTTCCTCTCTCTCTCTCTCTCTCTCTCTCTCTCTCTCTCTCTCTCTCTCTATCTGGGGGTTATTTGTAATTATGGGGTTTACTGACTATAAAAATGACAACCAATTTATTGCCGCCCCGTTCCTTTCTGGGTTACGAAAACGAAGGTCAATTGTGAGCACAATGAGATAGTGGTGTTTCTATCTTTTGTTTTCATGTACTACATGCTGGAGAGAGCAGTGTGGAATATAATTGTAAGTGAGGCAAACTGATGACAGGAGGAGGAACGATGATATTCTCGTAAAAAAAAAAGATAAATATATTTCTAAGAATCCTTATTAGTAAACAAAGTGATAAATATATGCCCCAAGGAAATTAAACCTTGGAGCACACAAAAGCTTATGTGGTAAACAAATCCAAAGATTTCAGTAACATCAATAACATACACACAACGGATAATAAAAAGGAACAGATCAATCAAAAGATAAATTTCGTAGGAATAGGAGTTTGGCTGACAGACGCCTCAATACTTGCTCCTGCGAACTCTTGGTATCAAAGCGTTTCTGTTTGAATTCGTCGATTATTTGTTGTATTGTCAGTTTACGAAGTAGTCAGTCAATCCCTGTATTGTTTGATTTAGAAGAGGGAAAACTACGTTAGCTCCTTTTTACTAGTCATTGCTTAGAATTTTAATTACGGAAATGTTTACAGTGCACATGCTTATTTGATTTAGGAATGGCGTTAGAGATTTCTAGATTTTTTATCCTTTACCTTTTATTACAATTGTGCCTTAGATAATTTCATCATTACCCATCCTCTATGCCATCCTTCATCTGGTGTAACATCTCCAGCTCCCTCTCTTATTTCTCGTTTTCAGTTTTTTTTGTCATTTCTTCGTCTTCTCCTCCTGCCTCATCAACATTGGACTTCCACCTTCTCTGCTCCCTTTGTTCCTTTTCCCTTCATCCGGTCGACTGCAATTATTCTCTCTCTATGGATTTCCATAACTTTCTCCTGAATGGCTTCATCGAACTTCCCATCTTTTATGGCTTGGCTCTACACACGACCTCTCTCTGTTTATTGCAGTTGTTTTTGTGTTTCTTTTTCCTTTTCGCTTTTATACTTATACATCTCTTCGCCGCAAGAGGTTTTGCTATATTTAAATCTACCAGCAACCCACTGCCAGTTCTTGCTTTTTTTATTTCATGTTTCCTACGAATCCTCAAGCATCCCTTTCTCTGACGTTTATTCCCTGTTTCCTTCTCCCCGTCTCAAAGTACAGGAGGATTCGCCGGTCCAAGGCCCTCCCGAACGTGCGTGTTTTGATAATGAAGGGACATGAGTGAAGGATTCAGTCCCGATTTAGAACAGGTATCTCGAGGCATGACCACATTTCGGATGCTGAGATCAAGAGAGTGACTGAGACTGGGCTGTTGCTGCTGCTGCTGCTGCGTGCTTTGAAGCCAGCGACACCCTGATATTTCCTAGCTCTAGTTAAAGCAGTACTCTCTCTCTCTCTCTCTCTCTCTCTCTCTCGCTCTCTCTCTCTCTCATCTACACCATTCCTTGATGACAGTAAGGACTATCATTATTTATTTCATATTGTTCATACTTGTCAAGGTTGTTGTGTTTGGGGTGCTAGAAATAAACGTCGAGTTTTTTTTCTTATTTGCTCTTGGTTTTACAGTTAAGAAACGTGGGTATTTAATGAATAATTCATACGCGTTGCGAAGGTGGTGAATGTTAGGAATTTCCTACAAGATATAGCTATCTCAAGTAAACTCATTCTCTGTTGATTTATCCGCAAAAGACATCCACGTTTCCAGGACTCTGAATTTTTAAAATTCTGTCTACCTCTACGGTCAGGTAAGTTATTCAATCAAACCATCATAAACTTCTTTGCTTATACCTATTTATAGAGGAAAAACTAATCCCTAAATCCCACTAGGATCTCGGGGCGCGATTCCTTGTTCGTGTTCTATCCTAAACGGATCACAGCATATTTTTGCTTAAAGAGAATTTCCCATTGGCCTTTGGCAGTCTGACCCGAATCGTCGTTTCATTCCAGAAAACATTTTCTTCGTTTCTTGAAATCATTTTGGCATGATTGAACAGTCTTCTTCTCGTGCCTTGCTAACAAGACGCCTTAGGGAGGTTGGGAGGAGCAGTAACCTCCGACCTTCTGAGCACTTGTAATTCAATTCAACTTTTTATTTTTATTTTTTTATTATCACTTTAGTCGAAATAGCTGTTGAAACATAAAAATTTCTTTCCTTTAATGCATTCGTATTTCAGTTAGGTTTAGCTGTTATGATTTGAACACTACTTTCGTTTATTTCTGTGACAATGATTTGAGTAAGGTTTTTACCTATAATTTTGTTCGTATTGCCAATGAAATTTGAAAATTCCTGTAATATATCGTATAAGAATTTGTTATATTCCTCCGTCATATAGTGTAGAGTTCGTAAAACCAAAGACCTCTGACGAATAGCTTCTTAGAACTAAGTATAAATTCATAATATGTATACATCTAACTTTACCAGTGAACTTGAAAAATTGACCCGTGGCCTTGAAAAATAGGTCAAGATTAAAGATATTTGTTGAAAAGAATTACTTATCTTAATCATGAAAGCTGTGGGGTTAGTTTCATCATCTGATGGGAAAAAAAAACTAGCATTTTGACATGTAATTTGCCCTGTAGCCTCGAAAATTTTACCTGATTTCTCAGAAAAATCATATCAATTGTAGATTTTCTTTTGTGTTGAGGATATATATATATATAATATATATATATATATATATATATATATATATGTAGTATATATATATGTATATATATATATATGTGTGTATATATACATATATATATACATATATATATATATATATATATATATACTATATATATATATATATATATATATATATATATATATTATTCTCGTTGTGACTAGAGATTTGCTCCAGTTCCATGTAAATAATTTAATGAAACATAGTTAAAAACATTCATAACTTTCTTTTCCAGTTCTCTCTCCATTTACGAACATAAGGTTGCACTATCATTTTTCAATCTTGTAAGCAGACTAGTCATGCATCTCATGGGATTTCCTTGTTATTTAAGAACTATATGCCAGCGATGGTCGTAACTGTCTGGTATTGATGTATGGGCCTTCAACTGTTGCGTGTTTTCACTAAGGTTCGCTAAAGATTCGATTATGAGGGAATAATTCTTACCTGAACAGGTGAAAGCCGCTGATACTTATCAAATAATATAGTGTTCGTGTATTGGTTTTGCAAAACTCGTGCTGATTCGCCGTCAGCGTGCTGATTTGTTTGTTTATAAGGGCCCAATGTTTTATAGGGAGATTTCTATCTCCTTGTTTAGACTACAGATCGAAGACTTTGACAAATAAAGAGCTTCCCGTTTTCCTCTCATTTTACGGCCACAGGATCGTACAAAATGTTAATTTCGTTTTCGGAATATTGACATGATAGTATTGTCACATACGCGCATGACTTTTTATAATTATCAGTTTTTAGTTACAAGTACCACTTACTATCACACTCACTTTACGATGGGAATAATTTACACCAAAACTGGAATTTGATAATAGCATGGCATTTGTGGCTTAATAATTAATACACACATATATAAATGTGTGTATATATATATATATATATATATATATATATATATATATATATATATATATATGGGTAATCTTGTTCTATATGTGAGTGAAGATTCTTGAAGTGTCGTTTTTAAAGAAACATAAATAAGAATATCTTATGTCATGAAAGGATAAACCGAAGGGATGGAAGAGAGCGCTTGTCTTCTTCCACAATTTCCTTCATGAATATACAAATGCAAATCAGCGATTAAGATGTTTTCCATCCCCTCTACTTTTTGCAAGTAATACTGATAAATAAAAACGAAACGTACAGCTATAAATAAAGCCTAATTTATTTAATAATAATAATAAACTAGTAAAGGAATGCACAATAAATGCTGATATCAAATGGCAGCCAATTTAAAATTCCGTTGAACTGAAAGCCTGGAGCGTAATATTGACTTTAACTATGTTTACGTCCAGCGACTCCCAAAAAAGGCTAATCACATCCACACAACCCAAGAAACATGACTAACCGGGACCTCCCGGGTAACGTGCTTGATTATGACCCGATCAGCCGACTTCGAAATTTGTCGAAGCGTTTGATCATGGAAACGTTCTCCCTGCGGTCGATGCCATAACAGAAAGTTCGTGACTCATTATAATTTAATACTGAAATAATGGTGGGTGGAAGAATATCAAGTGCTTTAAAAACCTCAACAGTTTTTTTAAGGGCCATTTTATTTTAAAATGTGTGTCAGGTTTGCCGCGCAAGGGTATGCCGTCATTCGTTATATTTTGAAAAGGGCTTTGAACGTCGCTGGTTACATTCTCTTTGCATGGCTGGAGGTTGACAGTGGAAACGATAATTAAAATGTATAGATAACGGAGATGAAAAAATCACTTTAATGAAAATGTACAGGATTTTGTATATCGATATGTATTGCATTTACGCATCGAAAACACATCATTGGCTTTTTTTTTAGGAGAGCAAGATAAGACATATAGTAACAACGTAATCCTTAACGGGACAGACATTACCAGAAAAACAACAGGTTCTAAACTAAAATCTTTGGCCTGGCCCAAAGAATAAAACATTTGTCTCTGATAATCCTGAGGGTAGAGATACCCATACTAATATGTTTGATATACACCAAGTAATAAATAAACTCACATCTAGGTTCAGGATTTATATGCGGGATACTGAATTGATAAAAATCATGAAATAAACTTGACTTCAGCAGCAGTGACGAGAACAGATTTAAATACCCCCGGCGGAGCGCTGTATTACTTATGTTCTCTTCTCATATACAAACCACATCAAATGAAACTGATACAGAACTTTGAAACTGATTAAAGGATACAGATTGAGGAAGATATGAGAGCAAAAATAAGGTCATTCTTAGAATGAAATTTGCACTAATAAACTTCTCTAATCAATCTGAACTAACTATTAGGAAGGAATGAACAAAGAGTCAAGTTATCGGAATACAAGAAGCAACAATAGAATTGAGAGATCCGCAAACCTCCGGCAAGGCTGTGTCTATCCCCCTCTCCAACCCACCCTATACCCCTATGCAAAAAGGCCCTTATCTAGACCCGGACTTATCCCTAAAATCAACTCACTTTTCGCCACTTACAAGACTCACCTTTGTTCAAATTTTGGCAAAATCTTCTTGCGCAGATTTTTTGCATAATCCTGCTCAGGAACATACAAAAAAAAAAATACAAACGAACAAATAAAAAAAAAAAAAACGGACAAAAAACGTGACTTCCTTGTCGGAGGTAATAAGTGTTACAATAAAATACCCAGATGTGTTTCAGTCGCTGTTAGGGAATACAGACGAGGTTAAGATGTGAAAATGATTTCAGTGTTAATGAGTTTTTGATGACTGAAAAACAGTGCTGTGAAACGAACAGTTTTACTCTCGATAATAAACAGAGACGAATGAACTATGGAGACAGAATGAACTATGGAGACAGGGAATTTGAGAGACAAGTAAGAGACAGATCTGATCTCTCGCTTTATGTCTCTCAGTCTCAAGACAGATGACACTTATATCCACCATTTGGCCTCCTTTCACTTTCTTATCTTCATAAATTAAGATTCCAGGGGATTTAGCCACACAATATATTTAAAGAACGACTCGCTTTAAAAGATATATATTTTTTCTTCAGTGGCAGAATAGAATTATTGTATTTACCTTGAGCATTTATGAACCTCATCTTCTTGTTTATATGACTAAACTTTTGGGTAAATAATTTCCTTCCGAAAGAAAATGAAAACATGAAGCCACAATCACACGAGCAAACAGTTACTTATCATATATCTACGAAAGTTGTAGTGGACCAAAACAATGACCTTCGTTCCATTCTCAAAATTTATGCAAATTTATGAAGGCAATAAATTGCGGTCTCCAGTGATTATCGCTCTCAGACAAGCTTTTACGACGCGCGATTTAATCGTCTCGACAAGATCATACATTTGTTGCTTCTTGAGGTTTTTGTTCTGATGCTGTCTATTTAGCGTCGCTTCCTTTTAGAGATGACCTTTGTTGAAGACATTACGCTTCGAAGAGGATTATCTTATTAATGGGGATGAGTTTATCATAAGGTTACTCAGTGGAGGCTTCGGTGCTTGAGTGAAAAATATTATGAAGGAAAATATTATGAAGACTTTGAAGACGATGCAATCTGTTAAATGATTGACCAAACAGGAAAGGGCTGGTATGATTAACTTTGATACTTTGTAGGGTTCAAATACCGACAGTCCTCTAACAAACGAAATTTTTCATTTGTCAGTATTATCAAAGAGTATTTATTTAGCAAAAGAGATCGGCAACAATGTTATACTACGTGACAGCATTAAAAGGTGTTGATTTCTGATATAATGTTCACTTTTACAAATAAATAGATAAGCAAATATTGAAATACTGGGTTTCATAGCACGTTCTCTCTCTCTCTCTCTCTCTCTCTCTCTCTCTGTATGATATATATATATATATATATATATATATATATATATATATATTATATATGATATATATATATATATATATATATATATATATATATATATATATATATATATATAATATGTCGAGGAATGCTGTGCTGCCATCTCTTGTTTATATTTTCACTCCATGGACTAAAGAAGTTATTTGTTTATTTGGTTGTCCTTGTTTGATTTTGTTTTCTTAACATGGAGAGTCCCCGGCATTTCTCTGATCACTACCTGACACCTAGCCACCCGTAACAGTAAGTACTGAAAAGACTCCTTTATATAAATTGTTCTATGTATTAGTGTCTTATATAATGTCGTGTGTTAAAGTGATTCAGTGTTTATAAGTGTATACTGTATAACTAATGAAGATTGTTTGTGTATTGGAAATGTCATATGTTAACCTGTGAGTGTTTAAAGTTTATAGAGTATAACAAGGTTTTACTTCATTGTGCATTTTCTGCATTCAAGAACATAATTATATTATATAGCTGTAAATGTTTATATTTTGCAGAACTCCTTAGACCTTGGTCAGTCTTCTCCATTCTTGATCCTAGACTCTAGACTCTTGGTCCTTGGATCTTATTTCATCTTAAGACGCTCCTGATTCTTCGTCAGATTGTAATCACGTGCAGTACTTTTCCTGATCCTGATTATACTCGCAAGATCTTCATTAGACCTTTATATTATTATAGAAGTTCCTGGTGTTATACATGAAGTTTGTTAATTTTGTATGTTTCAGTTTGTAAATATATTTTAAGTTAATAGAATTTTTCATGTTATACCTTTATATTAAAAATTAAACAAGGAAACTTAAAATTGAACAATCATATATATTTTTAAAAGAACCAGAGTTCATGGAATATTGAATATATAAAAACCATAACTCGACATATATATATATATATATAATATATATATCTATATATATATATATATATATATATATATATATAAATAAATTTTCAACCATGACGTTAGCTGAACATTGTTATAAAACACTGAAATTATTTACCCTGGAGAGGATTCAGACCACTCAAGTTCGTTACGGTAAAGGCCATACATCTACAAGAGAGATTCATCTCTTATCCACGAGGGATAAGTATGCAGTCACATTTGGGAGACAAGTTATCCTTCTATGTTTCATACAATCGAGATTTCGTGTTTTTAAATGCTAGATATTGTGCCTGTTAGATCAGCCATATACTCTGACCTCTTTCTTGTCTACAGATATTTTTCTTTTTTTCATTTAAATCAGGCTGCATGATTTATCTTACCACCTGCAAAAGATGTCACTACCCCATTTATCTCAAAGAGATATTATTTGAATACTAAAAAAATGATATGGAATTTATCTCTGTGGATTATCTCTTATTTGAGGTCCAAGATAACTAGTTCTGAAAAAATATTTCCCTCAAAAATATAATGCTTTACTTTCCGAAAGTCATGACTTCACATATTTTAGGCGAAGAGACTCCGAGTAAAGATCCCCAGCTGATGTCAACATCCAGCTTTTACAGCCCCTTGTTACTCCATCGCTCACTTGATTGCCGAGAGTCGTGTTAACAAATATTTCACGTGACGAAGAAGGGTCTGTTTTAAAGAAAACCTCATTATGAAGAGCCATCATTACATCATCCAAGCTTTTGGAAGAGGATAAGGCACGTCCTCTAAAAGCCACGTTTTACTGAGAGGGTTGGTCCGCCTCAGGTCTCCGAAGGACGCAAAGGATAATGTGAACAGGATTCCTTCAAGATGTACCCACAATTCAAGGCGAGACCGTTAAAGCACAACAACGATCGCATCGGGGAAGGTATAGGGGGATCAATCTGTTACAAAAGCCCTTGGAAAAAACAACTTCTTTTGTATCCCTCCAGCCATTAAGAAAGAGAGAGAAAAAAAAACACTGCAGGATTTTAACCATAAAACCCATTATAGTATCTTGGCAGTAACAGAGAGGTACGCGCTTACCACTCAAAGCAATAGGGAAGAACTCAAGAAGGAAAGACGCATTACCGCCACCTTCCTGATAACGTCAGATCTTTCTTCTTCTCCTTTGAAAGGTGAAATATACTGAGACAACTCATAATGCATGGGTAATCTTTTTAAGGCATTTGTTTATATCCAAACACTGATTTCGTAGCAGAATATTTTACTGCAAACGCCAACAGATCTAAGTTACATTTAACTGACCCTTAATAATTCAAGGGCCAAAGTGCATTGCTTTGCTGTGCGTAGGGCATACAATGCTATTAGGCTGGACCTGCTCTGATTTGTATTTCGGTAACCCATCCGTAATAGCATATTGACATTTTAAGTAGAAGTCAAAGTGCTCGAAAATAAGACTTCCATCAGCGAATCTCCTATACCTTTAATGTAAATAAAGGTGAAGCGTTAGACATAATCCCATAATATCTGTACAATGATGTTCAAGGGCAAAATCGCTGAAAACAACTCAGTTGATCAGAGGGTAACTTTATGGTTCCCAAATAAAATCTGCTGCCCGAACGTGGACAGAGGTTTAAGAAGTACCTTCTGTTATGGGTCACAGAGTCAGGTGAGGGATCAAAGGGAAAATGACTTAAGTCACTCGAAATGAGGATGGTCTTGGTTATGAGGTCCAAATTACCAAAAGAACAATACGGATTAATTCAAATCCGCCTTTGCTTTTGAAATTAAAAGCAAAATACTGTATCACCGTTTATAATTCTTTCACAGGCTAACTGGAATGGAAAACACCAATTCCCCGTCAACGCTTCGGGGACTGACTTCAGCATTTGCATAAAAAAAACTGAGTGGATTTATCTTACTCTGTTGAATAAATGCTGAAACATCTGGTGCTTTGAGTAGCAAGACAATGAGCAATGAGTGTGAAAAGGCGAACTGAACAATATTTCTAGTTTTTTAAAAGTCTTCAGTGCAAGGGGGATATGAATTCAAGATTACAATTTAACGGGTTACGGGACAGGTAATAATACAAATTCAATAACAAGAGGGAATGGTTAAAATAAAAGTGGAAAAAATATGAATGAATCGAGTAGGATTAAAAATAACAAGTCAGAATGCTTTTAATGTATGGTATCACGCAATAACAACACGGGAACTTGATTAAAGTGGAATGCTAAGTTTTGGTCTTATGTCGCGTACGACGATTAGCAAAATAATAGTGAAGCCGCCTTGTTGATACTCACAAAACATTCGAATGTGTTCAAATTGTTGAAATAAAGCACTTCTCTGGTAAATTATTCCTCTGAATATTTTCTCTGAAATTAATTGGAAATGCAGATGAACAAACAGGTCATAGAGAAATGAAACGATCCTGTCTCCCGTTTATCTCAGAATGGAATCTCACTTTTTTTTTAACTAAGTATAACCAATCGATGGAGTCGGTGGTACATACCTTTGTTTAACTAATTACTGATATTTAGTTCTCGCCTGAAAGAAAAGGCCGGGGGCATATTCCCAAACTGTAACCGAGTACCGGTCCTTCCCTGAAAAAAGCGGGGCACTATATCTTAAAAACTAACCGTAGAATCTTCTTGAAAATAATCTCCTTATGTTTCCCACATCCAAACTACCATAGACTTATTTCGTTGAACTAATCTAACTTAACCCGACCTAACCTAACCTAACCTAGGAGCATGGAAAAAAAATATAAATCAATAACAAAACTAAAAAATACCGAGGCTGGTGCAATAGTAGTATACTACATCTCGGGAATTTGCAGCCCGGGGACCGTAATGTCGCTTGTGGCTGTAAGTAGCATTCTAAACTATCTTGAACTGGAATTCCGGTCTTTCATTCTCGTTTGAGAAGTAAACAAGTAGTAAAATCATCTGTGACAATAATGGGAGATTTTACACTCGGAGAAAGGAAGGATATTTGCTGTACTTTGCATATGGATTTCAGAATTTCGAAAATAGCTTTAAAGAAATGTTACTGGGATGAAAGAGATATAACTAAAGTTGTTACCTGATTTCGCTCCGGATGGAAGGTACGATAGATTGAAATATATAATAAAAGGAGACGAATTAAGCTATCTAATGCTAAATATAAACGCCCCAAAACCTATATTTTAAGCCTATGGAATAACGTGGACATGATCAAAGATTTTGTCGGAATATGGAGACATTTTAAATAAAATATCTGCTGCTTTGAGGTTTACGACTGATGATTGTTCAATATGTGATTTTTGGCAGGTATTATTCCTCACCGCCCAGTCGATTTATTCAAGAATTAACACCAAGAGTCTAGTAGTTGTGACGGCAGATAATGCGCAATTTATACCCGTGAAAAAATCCTCACATGGTTAAGAAAGCATAAGATCAATAGAAATTGGTTGCATATATTCATCTTAAAAGACGATTGATCCCCTTGAAACAGATTTTGCATAATGCATTTAAGTTTTAACCACATGGCAACTCCATAAAGCCTTTCCTGTACAAAAATTCTAGTACAAATCTCAAAATACAATTCTCAAGGTCTTTGGCTGCGCATGAACATTAATGCTTTTCTGGAAATGAGCTTTTTTCCAGTCCTCCAAAGTTTGAAAGGTTAAGGTAGGATTCCTACAAGTCTCCCAGCCCCAAATCTTATAAAAGTCTGCTAAAGACAGAAAAAATCAGCTGAGCATATTTTGATGCAACTTTCTAAATCCTGACTATTTTTTTTGCAGTGACTGTCTTTCACATCATACAGGCAAGAGATTAGTGGCAAATTTTACTATTTGCATAATATTCTCTCTCTCTCTCTCTCTCTCTCTCTCTCTCTCTCTCTCTCTCTCTCTCTCTCTCTCTCTGTCTTCTCGTCAACGTTATTTTAGATTTAGCAATTCTTGTTAACACTACGAATAATAACACTACAGATATTTTAGTTTTAGAAAAGGTAGTTAAGAGCAATTCATTTAATCTCCCCTTTGACTCCATTGCAATGTTAAGTAAAAAGCAAAATCAAGTTCACTCATTTCATATAATGATAATTTTTCCCGATAGTCTATATTATACTCTCAGCATAGCAAAGCTCCACGTATGAAAACCTATCACTTCCCAGTAACAGACCTTAACCCAGAAAGAAAAACCACCAAGTTTCTGTTCCATTTAAAACCTTATGATAGTTATGGCCGCCTTCAGAATAGTATGCATCCTGATCCCTTATCCAGAGCTGTCTTCCTCTGCTCTCCAAAAGAGCACTCCTCCAAGGTAACTTATTGCTGGGAATGCATCCTGGTTCCTTATCAAGGCAGCCTTCCTTCCCTTCACAAGGGGACTCTCCTCCGGGTTACCTTACTTATGGGGATAAATCTTGATCTCTTATCCATGACTGCCTTTCTAAGCTCCTCAAGGGGTTCTCCTCCAGGGTACCTTGCTTATGGGGACGCACCCTGATCCCTTATCCAGGACTGCTTCCCTTGGCTCCCTAAGGGGTTCTCCTCCAGGGTAGCCTTACTTAACCAAAACGCTCTCCTCTGGGTTTACATTCCAAAAGGGAAGCCAAGTGGGCATCTGGGCTGCAAGGAGTCACTTCCCCAAGGCTGCCTGTCCTGGGGAAATCCTGAAGGGCTCACTAAGACAGAAGGAATTACTCTGGCTGGGGTTGCTTTCCCTGGGATGATAAGGAGCCCAAACTCAGCCGGAAGGACCCCCGTGGAGGGCCTTCCTCGTGGAGAATAAGACGGTGCTACTCAGCTGGGGGGCCCTCCGATGGATCTGTCTTCGCAAGAAGGAGGCGAGGTTTTCCTGCGGAATCTTAGAGAGCCCCCCGAGAACTGCCTTCCTCTGGTGAACCAAAGGTGCCCACAATGAAACAGGGAGGGAGGCTCCCCTCCTGGGCGGTATTCCCCAAGGAAGTCCAAAGATGCAAAACTTCCCGAACATTCTCACCTTGACTCTCGAAGTTCCCATCAAAATAATGCATGTTAGCTGTCTGTTTGTTTGACTGCCTGAATATTTGTTTGGCCAGAAGTACAGTTCTATGATAAGAATGATTTATTTATGCACTATTTTATTACGATAATTATTAAAACTATTATCATTTCAATTATACAAGTATTTGTTTAACGTTAAAGTTACTTTATAGATATAGAAATTATACATGGATTATTACTGATTAAAAAATGTAATGATAATCAAAATAACGAAAAACATGCAAAAACCACTCAAAAAAAAAAACACATATTTATATATATGTACATATGAATTTTATCACATCACCGTGATCCACCTTGTGGGTCAAGAGCGTCACTGTACGCCCTGAATTCTTGGTTCCGTGGTTCGAGCCCCATAAGCCGACGAATTACTTATTGACTGAAAAATTCCCCTTTGGATGATAGTTATAAAAATATATTAATTCCGAGGTAGAGCGAATTAGATATTAAAGGACATCTGTAGCTTAATATATAGATATTATATATATATATAATATATATAATATAATATATTATATATATATATACAAGCAAAAGATGTCCTTTAATATCTAATTCGCTCTACCTCGGAAGTAATATATTTTCATAACCGTTAACCGAATGGGGGTTTGTCAGTTAATAAGAAATTCGTCGGCTCATACATACTTTATATATATATATATATATATATATATATATATATATATATATATATATATATATATATATATATATATACGTGTCTTAATGTGTCTGAATACAAGTTTTATTTTTCTTAAAGAAAGTGATATGCGGGCGCATCCTGCCACACCCGCATATCACTTTCTTTAAGAAAAATAAAACTAGGCATCACGCTCATGACTATGAGTTGAGAACAGAAACAAGTTAACATTATTGGCTGCTAAATATCCACGTAGGAGTGGGCTAACTTATGAGACGTGGCCTTCCCCGAGAATATCCATTCGGACTCAGCAGTCTCATCATGAAGGTGCATATTTTTCCGGGTCCAGAGTCTCGCTTGTAATCGAGGAAGCTCTACCTGACTCACATATTGATTATCGAGATGTTCATCCTATAATGAATGGGGAAGGGAAAGTGCGCTATAAATAACTTCAGTTGATTAACATGATATTAGTCAGGAGGTCAACACTTCTGATAAGCCACATGGCAATATATTATTTCCAATTAGCGACAGTTAGTAGGAGAAGGAATATTTCCAATTAGTGATAGTTGGTAAGAGAGGGAAGAAGATATTATCCAGGTTAGAATAATGGGCACCACACGAAATAAGAGAAAAGAGGTCATCATGACGATAAATAGGAATAAGGAATAAGAGAGTGGATGAGAGAAGAACTCCAACGAAAACCTAGAAGACGCTTCATCAACAACAGTAGACATAAAACAGCTGGTTAAAATGTTAGACAAATGACTTTGCAAAACGAAGGACGTTCGACTTACGAAACCACATGTCAGATACTTTTGAATGCTTCGGAGATATCAACGGTGATGGCAAAATCGTGTCCTAACATCAGGAAGTTAGATATAATACTTCTGAAGTTCCTGTCAGACGGAAACATTGTAAAGTTTCGAAAACCTCGCCGCAATCAAAAATCAGATCAGACGAGTAGGAGGGTCCTTACGGGATGGCAGAAATCGTAGTCCTTGATGATGTACAGGAACTGAATATCAAGACAAAAGAGTTGACAAATCAATTAAGGCATTCTGTCATCAAAGTTATTCAGTAATCAAATCGTAAAAATAGACTGGGTTGTGTCCATTTCTTTCTATTTACTTCATTGTTTACTTATGTATTTAAATAGGATCAAGTAAAGTACCAGAAAGACTACAAACAGACTTTACTACTATCTTATGCATATGCAAGCGATAAAAAGTATTTTCCTTTTATATGAATAAATCTTTTTAATTTATTCAAACTAACTTGCAAGAAAGCAGCAAAAACTATTTTATTATAATGCAATTATTGCAGGATATCAAATTACGAATATCATTACTACAAAGATTAACTTTCTGAGTAGGTGGTTGTTTAATATTCAATATTATGCCATGATAATCTTTGCGGCTAATTAACTTTTCAAATCATATTCCACCATGCAACGTCTTGGCGTTTTATTTAAAAGCCGGTGGGTAATTATCATATTTTACGTTAACTTTGCCTTTTATTCTTCTTCCTTCTGATTACTTCTCATGCTTTTATTCATTCTTCCTCTTGCGTAGGTTTCCATTGCAAGTTTTTAATTTCATTTTAGTCAAACAGGAAAAGAATATAACGTTTGTGAATGTGTTTATTCACGTAGCTAATTATCTGTCTATCTCAATAGATTCTTAGCTATTTTCCTCTCAAGAAACTTTCCCATTCATGCATTCATATGCCTGTTTTAGTCTCCATCTTCAATAAAATGTTCTGTCCATTATTTTTATTCAATTTCGTTTACCGGCAAGGAAAAGTTTTATATAGTTATCAAATAATACATTCCATCCTTCCTTTTGCCTTCGCTAAAATATCCCTTCAGTGATATTGCTCAGCTTCGTCCGCTCGCGAGGAGGAAGACGCTCGTTTTATTTTCGCGGGATTTGTTGGATCCATTGTAAATCTTCCCGAAGGAGCCATGAAATGTAACATGACTTATTCATTACATCTTTAACGGCCCGGAACGCATAGTTCTCGCCTCTCGTACCGGGTAAAAAGGCAGGCGGACTGACAGAATAACACTAGGGAATTTAGCGTGGCCCAAAATCTTGGGAGGACGCTATATATCTTCCCTCTCTCGTGTTCGACCTGTTTCGTCTCTTAGGTCTATTATATTGACTCTATTTTAGGCATCTGTATTTCTCGCTCATCTTGTTTCTTTATGCCTTTTCTTCATCTCCCATCAATGATTTGTTTTTAATTTGTTTTTATCTTTTGTCATATTTCATCACAGTATCTTCCTAATAGTTATCCTACGTCTGTCATTTACTTCTCTTTTGTTTTACTTGTTTCTCATATCTTCGTTATTTTTCTCCTTTTGGTTAATCTTCATCTATCATTCATCTTCCTTTTATTTGTCTTCTCCCTTTCATTCGTCTTGCATTTACTTTTCTTCTTACTTTTGCGTTTCTCATATATTTTTCTTCTTTATTGTCGATCATCCCATTTATTTCCTTCTATTCGGTCATCTGCATATTGCATTTACCTTTCTCATTTTTGTTCTTCTCTTTTATAAATAATCTCCGTCTGCTATTTTTATTCATGTCCTTTTTTCTTCTTCTTCTTCTTCTTCTGGTCGTTCATAAAGTACCCCATTATGGAACTTCATTATCTTTTCTCTCTTCCTTTTCCTGATTACTTTATATTTTTCTTATAACATATCATTTACCATCATTCTCTGCAATTCTCCCCATCTTTGTGGTGTTTGTGTTACAGAAGTATTTTCAATGTTTCGTTTAACTTTTATTAAATTTACTGTATCGGCGGTTGTGCATTTCGAGTCTGGAAATGGAGAAATGTCTGGTAATATGGAAAATTCGGAAGAGGCAAAAGGGTTTCAGGACTGGGAAGATGAAGACTATAATCTGTTTTTTTCCATCTCTCCATCCGCCTGTGGTGTTTTTGTATGGTAACACTGCGTCCCGGGCTTTAAATAGTACGGTATGTGCAAGTTTTAGGTAAATAAAAGGATATCTGGGTGTACATTTGCAATTGAAAAGTGTTCTAATAATTTACTGTACGCGAAGTACACAGTTAATATTCGAAATAGGATATTATTATTATTGTTGAATGTAAGCTGAATGTAACTATCTAAAGCAGTGTTACCATACGGAAACACCACAGGCGGATGGACAGATGGAAAAAAACAGAGTATAGGCAACAGATAACACGCTTTTGATCAAAATGATATCTTGAATAAGAGAAGTTGCACCATTTCTTTGCACAACAATGCAGTGGGAACACGGAAAAAATGTATACCGTAAATGAAGCTTCCATAGATTGGTACACAGACTGGAATGGTTAGAGATGAAATGAGAATTAGGCGATGATTTGGCAGATATCGTCTTGCAACACTTCGCTAAAAATCACAAAGTGAAACCGAAACTGAGGAAATTGGGAGTGAGAGCATCAACAATGTAAAAAGCAGAGTCAGTTTCACTTACTACACTTCGGGGGAAAACAGCGTAAAAAAGAAAATAACGACTCTACCTAATTTCATCAAGAAGTACCACCATCATTTGAGTTATTCTGACAGTTGATATTGGATATTTGCTGAAATATTTAAATAAACAAATGGATCCCTAAATTATTTAGTATTAAGCAAGAAATAAAAATGAGTACAGGGGCCCCAAGATGACAAAACAAGCAAAGTGTACTGTTACATTCCCAAAACTGTCAAAAACATGCAGACCTGGAATTAGGACCAGGTTGTAGGTTATGCCCTTCAAGGGCTTATCATCATGAACTTTGCTTCTACAGAGTAAAGTTGCCACATCTACTTCATGCATAAAAGAGTGTGAATGTTACTGCAAGAATATGTGGTCGATTTAAAGGCTTCAAGTTCACAAGCTGGTCTTGAGTCCAGATCCGGTTATTTATGGCAGTTTAGCCAGCTTCACCAGCTGTCTAATTTTGCAACCTCGAATTTTTTTCGCAGATGAATTTATGTTGATATATTACTCCCGTTTTTGTCAGTGTCTTCTGCAGTGTTATGTTTTTTTAACTGCTATTCTCACATTTTTCGTTTAGTCCACAAAAACACACGTTGTATATATATACACACATACATACACACACACAAACATATATATATAATATATATATATATAATATATATATAGATATATATATATATATATATATATATATATATACTTTATATAATATATATATATATATATATATAGTATAGAGAGAGAGTGTATGTGCATATATATGTAATCATATATATATATATATATATAATATATATATATATATATATATATATTATATATATATATATATATGTATATTCATGAATTGTTGTCACATGGACCATGACATTTTTTTACATTCATTAGTATTAACCCAACAATTTTCTTTAATATTAAATTCATTATACGTTCGGAATAACACTCACGGGGAATTATAAGTGATAAATGCTTCGTCACCGTGGGATTCGAGCTGCCGCCTGGGTAGGAAACGACGAAACTACACTGACTATGACCACTATACTCAGTTTTTTTTCATCTGTCCATCCGCCAATGGTGTTTGTGTATGGTAACACTGCGTCCCGGTAAATAGTTACGCTGTGTGTAAGTGTTAGGTTAAATAAAAGGATATCTGGGTGTACATTTGCAACTGAAAAGTGTTTTAATAATTTACTGAATGCGAATTACACCGTTAATATTCGAAATAGGATATTATTATAATCGTTGAATGTAAGCCGAATGTAACTATCTAAAGCCCGGGACGCAGTGTTACCATACAAAAACACCACAGGCGATGGACAGATGAAAAAAAACAGAGTATAGGTTTATCAAGGTAGGTATAAACTGATATCAACTCTGCTGTGCGTAAGCTTGTCGATATCAGCAACCCACCTCCACCATGATAGCCGTTATCAAACGAAAATTGTGACTTAATATATATGAATATATACATATACACATAAGTATATATGGGAATTTATATATATATATATATATATATATATATATATATATCTATATATATATATATATGTGTGTGTGTGTGTGTGTGTGTGTGTGTGTATGTGTAATGTCCGTTTGTATATGCTTACCTGTACTGTCTTTCTCATTGTTTCTGATCAGTCTTGCCTTAAGTAAAGGGTCAAGACCGAAAGATCTCAGGCAGTTCTCGTTTGTCATTTTCCTCCATGGTAATACCTTTATTTATATAATGTGTATATACATATATATATATATATATATATATATATATATATATGAATAATTATCACATCACCTTGATTCATATAAATCATTCGAGCTACAAATGTCCTTTAATTCGCTCTATCTTGGAATTGATATATTTTCATATATATACCGAAGGGGAATTTTTTAGTTGTAATAATATCGTCCCCTCATGGGTAGAGCGAATTAGATATCAAAGGACATTTGTAGCTCGAATGATATATATATATATATATATATATATATATATATATATATATATATATATATATATATATATATATATATATATATATATATATATATATATATCCTATATATATATATATATATATTAAACTGTTTTCCTCTATTAGCGGAAGACCACGGTAGAGGAATGAAAATGAAAATATTCGTGTCTTGGATGGAAAATTAGAATAAAAAAAAAACAAATTCCCGGGTGCCTGATAATGAATCTGTCACTTACCAGCCAGGGTTGTTAACTCAAATTTCCGCAATGTAAATATTTTAAAGCTTGAAGCACAAAAATTAAAAAGAAATATGTCAGACTTGTCAGAAACTTGTTGCAATCCGTCAGGAGTACCGAAAAAACGAAAAAAGGAAATTGTTAGCGTGACGTTTCGCAGTTATTAATGATTTGGTGTTGTTTTCAGTGGAGAAAAGTGAAAAATATGCCTGATTATTTGAGGCTGCTGGAATGCTGGAGGTTGCTTGTTAACGATGTCATGTCATATTCCCCATTAACCTCTACTTCAAAGCAAGACCTCCTCCTCCTCCTCCTGATTCTGTTATACATTCACCAAAAGCTTTCTGTACTACAACAGGCCATCATATGATATAACATAGACAGTTTACGCATGTCTTTCTCTCTTGTAGTGTAAAACGGGGCTAGATCATTTTTGTGCCAAGATTACTTTTTAAATTATTATGACACACTGTTAACTCCCTCATCTCCATCGCTCTTGTTCTGTTGAAAGTAGATGATTGACCAGCAAATTCATCATCACAGTAGCGCGAATACGTGGAAGCCAGGTAGGATATATAAGTATAATGAGAAGGCAAAACCGCAGCTTTTTCTGTGATTCTAGCTGCCCGTTTCAATTCTCGCCTTATCAGCGGCTTGATGAACCTGGCAGGATTTTCGGGGAAGGTGAAGAAAGATGCTGCTATATCTTGATATCATCTTTGGAGGCTTTCCGAATTTCATAAAAGCTACTTTCGTAATCTTGCCAAGTAGCTCGAGAATATAAAGTGGTTGACTTTCACTCCTTTCAATTGCATTTCTTGATTGATTGACTGGAACATCTGTAATGTGTCTTTAGCTCCTGGGTTTAAGTTACAAGCCCCATATAGTTGTCTCTCGTCCTCGTTGGTCTTTGAAATCAAATATTGTTCAATTCGATATAAGTCGTTTACGAATTGTTCTCAGACAATGGCAGCTTTTAATAACTGTAGGAATGCGGTACTAATGTAATTTGAGTCACCTGGGCCTAAGAAGCATGAATGGATTTAAGAAACATATTCAGTTTTCGTTTCATATCAGTGTCCAGCAATCAGCTTTACTGAGAGAGAGAGAGAGAGAGAGAGAGAGAGAGAGAGAGAGAGAGAGAGAGAGAGAGAGAGAGAGTTTACAATGTTGCGATATTTACGATAACGATATGTAAGAACATTCCGGTATTACTCAACTCGCGATATGGCAACGGGGAGAGAAAACACGTGATGATTATAAGAAAACGATTTATTTGTGTGAGAGATGGCTCCGAGGAAGGCGATCACAGCTCAGGTACAGTTAGGATGTCTGAGTACATACATATACATCACTTCAGGTCAAAGAGGGCCACAATCTGACACTTAACAAGAATATTCTTCACGCCATACGGCCATCTCGCAAAGACATGAAGTTTTCCGTTTTTCCTTTAGTTTTCCGATCTATGTACTTTTATGAAGTGAACAAAGTTTAGTTGGCAAGTTAAATTATATAAATGTGATAATAGTTACTTCTTAATTTTATGATCCCTCTGCTAACCTGTGAAATTGACGCTAGGTAATTCGCAAGCACCCAATCAGTCATTTGGTATTATATCATCAAAAGTAGTTATTTGCGAAAATTATGTCGGCGCAGACCTTGAACTGCATGATATCTTACCAGAAAAAATTAAGAGTTTTTTTTTTTTAACAAGAAAAAGTTCTCATAGAGAAGATATGCATTTCTCCACGGAAAGCCTATTATTTTCATTCATATTGTAAACTTACGCGAGGATTAGAGCTACGGTTCAAATAACCCTTTTATGAACAAACTCACTGGATCGCTTGAGATACACTATTACTGAAACCTCTCCGTTAATCGTTTGAAGGAGAAAAATATCGGAAAAACTAGCATTACATTGCACGCTTTGTGAATTCAAGGACGCCATGCTAAATATTAAGTATGGGAAAGAAAGAAGAAAAAAAAACGTAAACAGAAGTATCATGCAAAAATTACATATACAAACACTCGTATGTTCATAGATACGCACACACACACATGCGAACACAACTATGCATTAATATATGCGTACGATTATGTACAAAAACTTGCTAAGATTAGGAGTCATTTTTCAGTCCAATTGTTCAGCTCTGTTATCAAAAGTAACCTTGGGGATTTCTTAAGTGGCTCGTCTTTAATATTTAAAATTAAGTGAACCGGTCACACTACTTCCAAGACCTTCCCAAGGGCAACAGCTACTACCAAGGGCGAATTTTGACAGGACTTTTTCTTCGGAAGGGAATAATACAGCACTGTTTACAGCGTACACATTAAACCCTCCATAAATGACCATTGCTGTTTGAAGGTAGTAGACCTCTGTGGTTTGCTGAGCTGTCGATGTAAACATTACTCCTTCTTCCTCTTCATCTTCATCTTCTTCTTCTTTTTCTTCATCGTTTGTTGCCTTTTTAACCTTTTCTAATTACAGCCAGGTTAGCAGTCATGGCCACTCGCTTGCTGAAAGAAATTGCTTGTTAGATAGGAAGGAGCAGGATATGCCTTTAAAGTGGCCCTTGTCAAAATACGAGTCGGATATTTTCAGTGAGATGATGTCCATTCCGCTGGATCGTACAGGCCTGGAGATGTTAACGTTTTCCTTGGCTGAAGTTTATGAATATTTCCTACTGACGTTTACGCGCGGGACTTTTCGTATATCATTAATATATGAAAAATACAAAATTTGTTCGGCGGAGAGGAAGGAATTTGTGAAAAGCTTAATAAAAAAAATCTTGCACTTCTTATATTCATAAAAAGGAAATTGTCTGAATAATGCGAGAAGTAAAGGGAATGGATAAAATGATGGCAATATCAAAGGTTGTCGAGATCTCAAGTTCCGACCACAAGGACATTACGTACCGTCCTGAATGAAAGATCAATGTATTTTCGCTTACTCGGGGAGTAAGCCTACAGACTACTTTGTTGTAGTTGGTGTTCTTGCTGGGGGCATAGGAAAGATCTATGGAAGCGCCTAAAAAAGGCCTGAAAACGGCGTTTCGCTTTGAGTTAAAGATACAGGAATTCTAGCATAGGACATTTATGATTTGTTTTTATTAAAATGAAAATGTAAAAAATGAATAATATGCATATTAAACAGAACAAAAAAATTATTTATAATAAAAGATAACATATTTATTTAGATTTTCGTTGGTGAAAAATGCTCTATTTGATCATAGATTTTTAGCAAGTTTTAATTTATGTTAAATTAGGAATACAATATTTACCACCTATGTGTGAGGGGAAAATCTTGCATGCATCCTGAGTAAGCTGGAGGTCGGGACACGCCTTGTTATCTTCATACGGAATTATGAAGATGAAGATCAAAGGCTGGCCCAGGCCTGGATGATGGCAAATTTAAATGGAAAGTCAGTTTCCAGAACACTAACTGTTATGTACTGAAAACTTTGGATGAATATATACATTCAAGCTCACAGGAAAAAAAATCATCTTTATAGAGCATACAATGATTAAATTTATAAATAAATGAATAAATAAATAAATATATACATATATACATACACACACAAACACACACATATTATAAATATATATATATATATATATATATATATATATATATATATATATATACAAATATATATGGTATATACATATACATATATACTATATATATATATTTATATATATATACTATATATATATATATATATATATATATATATATATATATATAATGAATATACATATACATATATACTATATATATATATATATATATATATATATATATACATATATATATATACTATATATATATATGTATATATATATATACACATATATATACTTATATATATTTACATATATATATATATATATATATATATATATATATATATATATATATATATATATACATATATATATATATATCAATTATAAAGGGCCCATTAAAACACTCTGGTTTAAAGCTAAGAACTATATTTCGGTGGACTCGCTTCCACCCTTATCAAGCAGTGAATGACAGGAGTTCCATTAGCGAAATATATAGTGCGAGATATGTCCTTAGGTGATGCCTGCCGTCTGTTATGTTAATAGTCTTAATCAGCTTCATCGTTGCCTTAAGGAAAATGTTGTTTATCTGGTCAGTATCCCAGGCTCCATTGGAATGGTTGATCCTATTAATTTCTTGTTTCATCAGTGAAGAGTCTGTTATCTGACATTTGCATCGACAGCTACTTCTTGTATAAAATTAAGAGATGAGTTCCAGTCCATGGTATGGTTTGTGTTAGTTATATGATGGAAAATTACCGAACTATGTTGTCCATATCTAACTGATCGTTTATCTTGAGTGAAACTTTACGAGAGAGATTTTCCAGTGAAGCCATAGTATGATTTATAATCCCTACAAGGGATCTCATAAAGCCCTAGGCCCTTGGAAACTAGTTTCTGCTGAGCATTAATTATTTCCCCAGTGTATTCAGATAAGGGAAGATGAAAGGGTTGGAGGGGCCTGAGATTTGTGTGATGTCTCGTAAATTATGCATGTGAGGGATTATATTTTGTGTGTATTTTTCTTTTTCTTTGTTTTCTGTGAATTTGTAAAAAACGGTCTTTGCTTTATATATATGGCTTTTCCTATTATGTGCATGGGGGTATTTTAACAAGATAAGATGATTTCTGATTGTTTCAAGATCTTTGTTGAGAAAATCTGGGACATAAATTCTCAGGGCTCTAAGAAATAAGTTACTTGCTATGCCGAGTTTATCTGAAATGTCATGATAGCTGTAAAAATGTATGTATGAAAGTGAGAATTTCGCTTTCCTGAAGACACTGAATTTGTAGTTTTTATTAGTTCTGATGACTAAGACATCTAATAAGGAGATTTGGTTATTGTTTTTCCCATTCTACTTTGAATTTTACGCTCAAGATCAAGAAATTTAAATTTTGTAAGCGAGACATCAAAATCGCCCTACTCGCTTTTCCAGTATGTTAAGATGTCGTCTACATAACGATGCCAAATCATATCTGCAGGTTTGATATAAAGACGAAAATAATCACGTATATAAAAATTATTAATAGCCGAGGAGGAGAAAGTATAAGGAAATGAAAATGAAAATGTGGATGAGATGAAAATGGAGAAAAGATTTAAGAAAATCATGAGAGAGAGAGAGAGAGAGAGAGAGAGAGAGAGAGAGAGAGAGAGAGAGAATGAATTTTATGAGCAATAATGAAAGGAAGAAGTTAAGGGGAAAGTACAAAGGAAATTGAGAGATGCGAAATAGGACGGATATATGATGAAAGGGGACGGGAAGAAGGGAAAGGAAAAATAGAAATAGGCAGCAAAGCCAATAAAAAGAAAGACAGAACGGAGAATGATTCAACAGAAAAAGAAAGTCCTTGGCCCAAAACGAGGGGGCCTAGTAGAAATTGGGAATTGGGCCAAGCCGGCATAGCAGGAACCTACAGACTACCAAGGGTATGCCATGGGGCTTTAATGACGGGTGGGGGGAGGGGGTGGGAGGGACGCCTATTACGCGGGGTCACGATAGGTCATGATGCCACACGTGTGAGGGCACCGTCGGAGTGTGACCTCCGACCCGGAGACACTCCATTTGCCCTGCCGTTCGATCTCCCTTCGAGGGGCACAGCACAGACGTCTGTTGCCGAGGTCTGCCTTCGCAACGTGAGCATCCGTGCAGAACTTTCCTGGTCCTAAATAAGCGGGTCTTTTGAGAGGAAGGGGTCAGGAAGGATGGCGTTACGGAGGAGCAGGTCAGATTCGCTTGTTTTGGAACAAAGTGCTCGCCGGATTATTCATTCATTTCAACTTTGGCCGATTCTAAGGAAACGACTTTTCGCTTTTATTTCAGCCTCGACGTAGGCATCTCTTCAGAGATCGCTACTCTTCAGGGAATGTCTTATTGATGTGGAAGGGCCTCGATGAGGTAACCGTTGTACAGATTCTCTCAAATTGTGAGATTAAGCAACCACAGACCAGGAATGTGTAGTTAAACGGGAACACAGACAGCAGTGGCAATAAAAATCGACATAAAGCATGAGAAGACTAGTAGGAGTGTGTCTCAAATTTCACCTTTTAGTTAGTATTACCTATATATACACACTCTCCACACACACACACACACACACACACACACACACATATATATATATATATATATATATATATATATATATATATATATATATGTATGTGTGTGTACATATATTATATATATATATATATATATATATATATATATATATATATATATATATATATTATATATATGTTATATGTATATGTTGTAGTACTGGTATCTTCTTAGGCACGAAGATATAGTAATTCAGTTGTATTCCACATAGGAAAATGAAAAAAGGTATATCTCAGAAAATGCCCAACAGTTTCGTCCTCCAATGGACCTCTTCTTGGAGCGTTTATTAAGG
>NC_087221.1:20454947-20479947 GCF_015104395.2 Macrobrachium nipponense
TGAGACACACACACACACACACAGAGAGAGAGAGAGAGAGAGAGAGAGAAGAGAGAGAGAGATTGTCTAAACTTTGTGTACTGTCAATGAAAGATAGCATTAGAGAACAAAAAAGTAGGAAAATAATGAGAGACAGTTATATGGTGTTTTACCAGATGTGAAGAATCTATGTTGCTTTGTTGTAATCAATATTATAAATATTATTAGCAGAATGATTACCATTATTCAATATAATATGGTGAAGGCAATCAAGTTTAAACATTTGTTGTAATTTCTACCTTAATCGTCTTCAACCCTAGACATTGTTATTATTACTGAAGTTGCACACAATCAAATTAAACGAAAAAGCTCGACGAAATAAGAATGATAATAAAATGAGATACAAATAGATATAGCAAATCAATAAAATATACCCTTGTAAAAAAAAAAAAAAAAAAAGATGAGGGCAGCACACCATAAACTGTGGGCTCTGCTTGTCTGGCCGAGTTCAAAGGTCCCCACAAAGCCTTTTGTACCTTTAGGTATTTTACCTTCATGAAGAAAAGACTACCTGCAGGCATCAGCCAGCCTGATATAAACCAAATAAAACCCGAAATGTCAGAAGGAGTTTCCCACAATTTTACACAGTAAAAAAAAAATTTTCAGTACTTGCGAATATGCAACTGGATATGGCTGCTTAAGTTTTGTGAAACGAGTAGGACGCACTAACTAGAGAAACTGATTATTTTGAAATTTCCAAATCATTTCACAATAAAGATGTCTGTTACTGACGCCTTGAGAGATGGATATCACGCACCAATTAGAAGAAACACTATATTGTCATCTACAAAGAAAATCTTTTCTTTAAACTAAACATGTTCAAACTTCCTTACTTTCACAGGCACAAGTAAGGGCTACTGATTTTATATTTATTTTCAAAAGCATAACATCACTAACCACTACCGCATTCTTTCACTCAGGTTACCGTTCATTTAAATGTTTGACATTCAAAGGAAATATGATTACGTAGAGAAAGCCTGATGTTAATCACCCAGAATTATACAGCATGTTAAAACAAAAGACAATCAGACAAAGGGAAATACAAAGCAGGGCTTCTACCCAAGGAATCTATGATCGAAACCCCTACTTTTGAAAGGATGAAAATGACTGGAATGAGCAGAAATGGAAGCGAGCTGAAGAATTCCTGTCTCGACCCCAGAAGTAGCATTCACGGAACCGTGCAAAGCCAGATTTGTTGATTTCCACAGACCCAATGAAGGACCAGGAAGCCCCCAGGCATGCGACGCTGCGGCGGTTAGGAGAGCAAGTGAGTTTGAGTCCTCTTCCAGTTCATCATTGCTGCAGAAGAAGAAGAAGAAGTAGAAGAAGAACTTGCTTGGAGGCCAGGACATCCCGTTGCTTGCGACCCGAAAAGTAGCGGGACACGGAGCGGATAAGGCGCGCTCCTCCCACGTGGACCCGATTGATTTCGTCTTTTCAGACGAACTCGTGCCGTTTGGAAGATGAGGAGGATGAGACCACGGGCTGCAGCTTCAAGAATGCTAAGAGATGTAAGCGTTTTCGGACACTCTTGCGGATATGCCAATCAGAATGCTTTTGTAATGCAACTGGGTTGAATTCAAGAACATGCCCGAGCACAAGCAAATGATATGAGTACATAATGTTTCTCAGCAGATATGGGGGCCGGAAATATCGGTATGTACTTTTTTTTTTTCCTTTGCCTCTGACATCTCTTTTTATACAAAGCAGGCACGAACGCCTCCCAAGGGGTCACGAGGGTAAGGACACTACGTGAGGGAGACTTGTAACCTTGGTCTTATTTTGTTTTCTTCCTCTGCTTCTTCTTCTCCTCTCTTGCATGATACACAGTCATCAGATATATATATATAATATTCATGTCCATTTGCCAACACCTTTAGGAACCTCTTTTCACGTTTGCATCCTTGATTAGAGTTTAATCCTTGGTGGAACACAATAACAGGAATGTTGTGTTTTTAAATTATACATTGCTGAATAGTATAATAACTCACTCAACCAGGCGCGCGCACACATACATACATATGCCAGAAAATGTCTGTATACGTGCGCGGGTGAGAGACCATATATATACATGCTTCGTGTGCGTGTGTGTGTGTGTGTGTGTGTGTCTCTCTCTCTCTCTCTCTCTCTCTCTCTCTCTCTATATATATACTATAATATATATTATATATATATATAATTATGTATATATATATATATATATATATATATATATATATATACATATATATATATATATATATATATATATATATATATATATATATATATATATATCCTTACGTACGAGCACTCTTTCTTTTAAACTAAAACCGTACATTAGTAGGATTAATACACAAACAATATCACATACACAAGATACATAATATGTATGCCAAGAGCAAAAACAAGGCATACTACGACATTTCCCTATACCTTCGACGTATCTTCTTGGGGCACGGCGTGTGGTCTGAGGCTGCAATTCTGACTGGCAATCGGGTAATTATATCTTCCGAATGACGTCTTCGGCATCACGCTCTGTTGGCGATGATTGCCGTTTTTCACAGAATGGGGATGTGGGGGGAGGGGAGGAGGAGAGAATTAAATTGATAGGGATGTTCAAGATCCTGAAATTAAAAGCGTAAAGTCAAATAAAAGTGTTTACACGAATTTTTTACCTTATCACGAAAATGATTGCTCATGTTTACGGTTCTTTCCTGCTGTTAATGAAGTCAGTCATATAAAATATTAGTCTTGAAGAATTATAACTTTCTTGCACTTTTCAAACATCTATGAAAGGAAAATTATATGAAAACTGACCCAGTAATTCAGTGAGGCATCAAATACGGCAGCAATCTGACCTTGCGAGCGATATAATATTAATTCATTAACGGGACGAGAATCGACGTTCAGACTTTCTAAATGGAATACCCACGACGTGTCATGTATCTCCTCTTGCCAAACATGGCATCGTGATCGCAGCGCATACCCGACATTTCAGATACCCACGCAGGTATTAAACAGGCTGAGCTGATGTTCAATTAACTCCAATTACGTTTTTATTTCTTTAGTTATTAGAAGTAACGGCGCCAGGCCTGCACCCCCATGACTCGGCATCAACTCAGTGTGTTGATAAGAAAATAATCCTGAATTAAATAATATGACTTTTCATCAGTTTCTGAACTGTTAATAACAGTTTTTAAACTGACAGTTACACGGCAATATGACTGACACGTATTCTCAAAGATGTTTAGACTCTAAAGGCAACAGTGTAGTTGACTTTCACTTGAATTTTACTGAGAAAATTCATCAAAGATGTCTCTTTCGTTTAAGATCTTCAAATCTGAGGGCGATGGTTTATCAATCCACTGTCCTCATCAGCCTAGGCCCGATGAAGGTATGAAAAAAGAAGGGAAAGTAATGAGGTCCTGATCCATTGGACACGCTAGAAACACTTCTCGAAAGGTTGTAAATTATAGGGAACAGACAGGTAGCATTAATGTAAGGAATTACGAGACTTTACGGCAAAGGGAGAAGTCTTCGAACCAAGGTTTGAAGATTTCCACTGAGTAAATGTGGGAGGTGGTGGGTTCAACGGTGTTACAAGGACGATCTAGAGTAGGGAATCTTTCCTGGTTGCTAGATTGGTTTAAGTTAAGTCGGCCTTATGCCAGCGTGGATTTTCGCAACAAAGCTTACCCATTATTGATGGTCAGGTACGGAACTAACGAAAAGAAAGAAAGAAAGAAAAAAAAAAGGAAATCCTAGTGTGGCTTCTGAAACGGCCCGTCAGCTGAGCGGAGCGCTGGCCAAAACAGTACCTGTAAAACCCATGCAAGACGCAATGATTTGTTACTTTTGTAAAGAGAGTCAATATAGAAAGCTACTCAGACATAAGCGTTATATTTCCCAGAGGCTGAAGCACTAAGTTATTCCTAAGGTATTGTGAATCTGATATCAAATGATAGTTGTGGCTTGAAAGTCACGCGTGTATGAGTGACTAAACTTTATTTAACACGTGTTACAAAATTATAAATCAGTATCATAGTGCATATGGTTTGATTCTTAGTGCACAGCCTGTGTTACACCGTGATGTGTAGAACAGAGTCGATATCAATTAATTTCTCTCTTAATAGCCGAACGGTCAGGTCGACCGTTTATCACAATTTCTAAACCAAAGGCCAAAGGTCAAAATCCTGAGCGGAGCGCTGGCCAAAACAGTACCTGTAAAACCCATGCAAGGGAAAACGCAATGATTTGTTTACTTTTGTAAAGAGAGTCAATATGAAAGCTACTCAGACATAAGCGTATATTTCCCAGAGGCTGAAGCACTAAGTTTTATAAGGTATTGGTGAATCTGAATATAAATGATAGTTGTGGCTTGAAAGTCACGCGTATGAGTGACCTACTAAACTTTATTTAACACGTGTTACAAAATTATAAATCAGTATCATAGTGCATATGGTTTGATTCTTAGTGCACAGCCTGTGTTACACCGTGATGTGTAGAACAGAGTCGATATCAATTAATTTCTCTCTTAATAGCCGAACGGTCAGGTCGACCGTTTATCACAATTTCTAAACCAAAGGCCAAAGGTCAAATCCTGGCCGGAGCAAAGGCCCTTATCATTTTCAGTTCCCTGTGGGAGTAAGTTATTCTCAGGGTAGTGAAAACGGCATCAATAATATTTGTGCTTAATATTTTTAAATGGAAAAGCTTCGTACATAAATGGCAAAATATTATATATATATATATATATATATATATAATATATATATATATATATATATATATATATATACCTATATATATATACCGATATATATATGCAACCACATATATATTTGTGTGTGTCTGTATCTATCTATATTATATATAATATATATATATATATATATTTTTTTTATATATTATATTATATAACCAAATATATATACATGATTTATATATAAAACGGACGGGTTTGTGTGTTACGTGTGAATATCCCAACGTCATTTAGATATGTATGAATCACCAGTTGGGTACAAATAACGGGTTTCCAAAGGCTGTCCCTCTTATGAATCGAAGCAACACTTGCCCTTACAAAACCACTTGCATTCGAGTGAATATATTAGTATGATTTTCGGAGTAACCTCTCAATAGACGCCGTACGTGACGTGGATATAAAGCTTATACTCCAGGGTGTCAGGGGCATATATCTTAGAGAGAGAGAGAGAGAGAGAGAGAGAGAGAGAGAGAGAGAGAGAGAGAGAGAGAGAGTCTTATTAATTCACATCTCGTGGAGATGTCGACTCTTATTTTTGGATGCAAATACTCCGACATGTTAGGAACATTTATCTTGGAGACAGAGATAGAGAGACAGACAGACAGACAGACAGACCGACGGAATGGCGTATACACACAGGTGCTAAACAAACACATAGATATGCACGGGGCCATTTGATTCCTTATGAGATACAGGCATACTAATATCGATACTTATTATCTAAACAGATTCAAAAGTTGGGAGCAGTGTCCTGAGAGAGAGAGCGAGAGAGAGAGAGAGAGAGAGAGAGAGGAAAGAGAGAGAGAGAAACTGACGCTCTCATGAACCTGCAAAGAATCCCGGTGTCAAAAGTCATGGGAAAACATTCGAACTAAGAAAAAAAAAAAAGAAAGCGATGGAGTCCAAACGATGAAGACGATACATTAGAGCCATTACGAACACCACTGAACTGTGAAGACGTTCTCTCATGACGTAAAGATTATATCGACTAAAATCCGTAATGCATTTAATGGTCATATACTTCATACTCATGGCAAGAAATAGTAGAGGATGAAAGTAAAATTACAACAAGCGAATCTTCAAATCAATGTTACATGGAAAGAATGAATTGCAAGTCGTTTATATCACAAGATGCTTCAATGTTTGCTTCAATGTTACATCAACCGCGGTCTAGCTTAGAATTACTTGGCCAAATAAGGTTTGCACCAACACTGGGAGAAAACGCACACATACCTATCCGTCTGTCCATCTAAACAATATATATGTATATATTATTATATAATATATATACTATGTATGATTTATATATATACATACACACACACACACACACACACATATATATATATATAATATACATACATATATAATATGTATATGGATATATATACATATATATATACAATATATGTATATATGTATATATATAAATATACCATATATATATATATATATATATATATATATATATATATATATATGAATGACACGGGGAAAAAGGAATGACTGAAGTAAATAGAGAATCAAACAAAAGGTTTTTGAATGTGTGGAAGCTTCACGGTTTAACCCCGGATTTTCGCGGGATTATATGTATGGGTCTATGTAGTATATGTACATACATGTATACACGTATATATATGTGTGCATATGTATGTATATATATATATATATATATATATATATATATAGGATATATATATATATCTTATATATATATATATATATATATATATATATATATAATATATATATATCGTCCCCACCATATAGGGATGGTTGCGTTGTCAAAGTTTAAACTGGTGTATATTATATAGACACTTTGCAAAAATGGACACATTGTAGTGTCTTTTTACTAATGCTTGCTACTTTGTTTGCTAGTTTTGAACCTATTCTTTTGTAACAAAAAAATCTTACTTAATTAGATCATCAAAAAAGAACAGTGTGCTTGAAACCATAAACACAAGACTGGAATGCATATTATAGCAATTACGACATCGGCCAAGGTTTGAGAACAAATTTCTTGCTGTTTGAACCACATCCGGCGTTTGCCCAGTAGCAATATAAAACAAAAATCTTTCGAGCAGTTGAATCCCTCTCTTTATTATTAGAATAATGCTTCACGAAAACAAATTTCATGCAGATTTATTGTACACATTTTACCGTTTAAGTCATCTCGCATTTCACTTTGTGTGTATGGTCCTCTATAAGTCCGTCCGTCAGCTAAGCACAGTTCATTATTTTGACCATAACTTCCGAACTTTACGAGGCAGAGACTTCATATCTGGTGGGCGTACTCTACTAATGAAGGAGATGTGCACAGAGGTCAGGGTCAAGGTCATACTCATACTTGCAGGCAAAAGATCGCATACGAAACTGCTACCACCGGAAGCCATATTGTTTTTGTCCTCATGATCAGATTACTATATACTTCTTGTGCGCAAACGGTAACCACTTTCGAAATATGGAAATAACGAGACATGGCTGACATGCGTACCTCCTGGAAGATCTGGGTACAGAAAACGATCGGATTTTTCCTTCAGAACAATAACTCGTTTTTCTTGCAAGCACTTAACGTTCGTATCTCCTTCCCGGAGAAACACTTCATCTCTTCTTCCGCCCAAGGAAAAGAAAAAGCCCTTTAGATTACCGGAGTTGGGAGAAAAACGTCCACAGCCTATCAAGAGAACAAATAGCTCGTTTCGTGGGATTTTGTCGCTTGGAACAGAAGTGTCATCAACTGCGCTGACATCAGCAAGAATGTTCTACTCTCCTCTAGGGCTCAGGAAGTTGCTCGTTACCTCTGAGAAAATCCTACGAGGGACTCTTGCCCAAACGCCACCAGCCAAAAACACTGGTGAATCTGAGTGAATGTTGTCTTTGAGACATCCGGCATTCTCTTTGTCTGGAGAAATCACACGTGACGTGTTAAGTGCATTTAGCAAAATCCTGTCATGTGGTTTTCTGTAGACAAAACATGACAAGGAACTGCAAATAAACATATCATTATGTATCATTTTGAGTTCTTTAAGGATTCAGTCACAGCAGTAACAGGACGTGGAAGAGGTGTTATGACAGCATTTCTTGGTAGGACGCAAAATAGAGAAAAGATAAAAGAGCAAGAGGATATTGACAGAGCTTCATCTATTTCAACATACCCATACACAATTACACATATAAATACAAATACACACACACACACACACATATATATAATATATATACATATGTATGTTGTATTTATGCAAATATTAACCAACACATTTAGCATAATATCCGGATCACTATACCTCGAGAATAACTTACACTTGGGAGGTATTATAAGTGATAAGTGCTTCGTCACCACCGAGATTCGAACCGCTGCCTGGTATAGAAACGCCGAAAATACAGTGACTCTGACCACTTACCTATCAAGAGCGGTACAAGTTAATACATTTTGATTTATATAGATTTTTGGCATTATGCACTGGGGCAACTAAGGCCATTTAGCGCTGAAAAGGAAATTGACAGTAAAAGGTTTGAAAGGTGTTACAGGAAGAAAATTTTGCAGTTGCACTACGAAACAATTGTTAGGAGAGGGTGGACAGTATGATAGAAGAAAGAATATGAACGGAGGTACAGTAAAAGAAATGAAAGTAGTTGCAGCTAAGGGTCGAAGGGAAACTGCAAAGAATCTTAAGTAATGCGTACATTGCACCGAATGAGGTACACTGACGGCACTACCCTCCTACGAGGTATAAGTTAAAACAGGCTTTGGTGCATATTTGCCTTTCGAAGTCAGGGTTTTTGTACTTAGAATCGATATCACCCACCTCCACCATGACAGCTGATCGTTAAGTGTGTAGCACGTTGATAATTACGAATCTTGTCACATGCACCATGGCATTTTTAATATTCACAAATATATGTTTATGTGTGACGAAGAAATATGAATATGAATTAAGTACCTGTTTTAATTCTGAAGGCAGTAAGAAGAATGACAAAAAATACAGTATTAATAAACATGCTAATAAAAAGCTCAAAACTTCCAGGTATGAGAGTTTCTCCTTAATAATATTCAGACTTAAGATCCCGTATGGTAAGTCAAAGTCACTCAGTTCTCCATAACGGCTCAATTGGCAAGAATGGATTCTGAGGTCCATACTCCAACTCCCTGACCTATTTTGCCCTTGCTAACAGAAGGTCAGCTTAAATTTGGCAAAAAAAAAAAAAAAAAAAAAAAAAAAAAATTGAACTTGGAATACGTATCCATAATTAATATGGTATAATTTGGCTTTTGATGCTTACATGATTATGACAATAGGACTTTGCAAAAAAAAAAAAAAAAAAAAAAAAAAAACGACGTTATAGTGACGTGTGCAACAGATTTTGCCCATCGTCGATCTTACTGGGTATTCATTGGGCAACTGCATATAGCAGAATATGCTGTGGTCAATATGAGGTTCACTCAATGCTCTGAAGTAGGCCAGGAAGGGAGTGGCATCCATTAGGAATCTTGTCCTTTGGATCAACCTAACCAACCAACCTAACCTTACGTAACCTAGTACTCTCACCCAGCCAATGTTTATCCACCAACCTAGCTTGTCCCTCTGAGCATTATTATAATAGCTATCCGTGCAAATGCATTCAGTCTCATTCAAAGTTCTATTTCCTGTTTATTTTTGAAAGAACCAAAGGAAAGATAGAAAATATTTACTAATGAACTAAATAATTGACATATTTCACACTAAAATCCTAAGTACGGTGTCTCCGTCGAGTTAAGCGGGTTCAATATTACGTCTTGATTAAGAAATTCTTTATTTATTTATTTATTTCTGCATACCTCCTTTTCTTTTAACAATGATCTTCCATGATTTGGGAGTCCTTGCCAACCACGTTAAAATCCAGAGACCGAACCCAGTCACGGGGAAAAGCAACCGAAATCCGTTTCCTGGAAAGAAATCCAGTGTTCACGTTGTTCATCGATTTTGGTGGACCGCAGTTTAAGTAAAAAGGACGATGAAGGCATTTGGGCAACAATTCCATCTCAAAACGCTTTGCAGAGAGGCGGAAGATGAACACCTCAGGTATATTTCTAGGTTCATCTCCGCGTGAATGTCGGACAGCAAGTACTAAAACACGTAATGATAGAGAATTTTTGTGACAAACTGGGGAGAAGAACCGAACGTCAAGGCAACTGGTGATTTCGCGTCATTTACTGGGGATCTTAATGACGGTAGTTGTTGAACACAATGGGTGATTAGATCCCCGCTGACGTTTATTAACAATGTGATGAAAACAAGGCTTGGGTCTGACGTTTCTCCTCTCGTCACCTGTAGTGCAACTTGTACTTTTTTCCCAATAACACTTTGGGTCTTGAATTTTTATAAATGCATCTATAGGACAACAATGCTTGACTTTGTACTGGCTGCTTTTGGAGCCAGAGCCCGTGCTAGCACATGCTGTCTAAGTTTAACACTAAAACATATATGACTGGGGAAAAAGTAACAAAAGATGCTATGGTAGATTCACATCAACCGTGCATTTGATGTCTAGGCCAGTCCCCTACGACGCTCCTGATTGGCTGTTGATGAGCCAATCACAAGGCTGGAAACTCTCAGTCTCTCGAGAGAGTTCACATGAGCAGGATATATGTTCCACCTCTCCGAAAAGAAGTATACCTCGGGAGGGGTGGAACCTAGATCCTACCCATGTGAACTCTGGAGAGAGACTGAGAGTTTCCAGCCCTGTGAGTGGCTTATCAACAGCCAATCAGGAACGTTGTAAGGGACTGATCTAGACATCAAATGCACGGTTGATGTGAATCTACTATAGTATTTACTAGAGAGAGAGAGGAGAGAGAGAGAGAGAGAGAGAATACATTTATCAGTTCGAGCAGTACTTCAGTTGTACCAAAAGTCGCAATGCAGAACTCCATCTAAACCGTTCCAACTTTCCCGTGGTTCTCAGCACCAAAGAGAAATAATTCTAGAAAATAATTTCTTCAAAAATTTGCACGCATATAACCTTGTCAAGAAGAAGATCTACGACGTATGATCGAAATATGCATGCATAAATTCTATTAACGGCTTCAAGGTATAATTTAAAAATTCATTAGTGAACACATAATTCATCATTAAGAGCCATCTTACAAAATGTTCTGTTAACTGTTAGCCACCAAATATGGAGATAATTTGCAAAATGCCAGATCTCCGTAATGGATCAGAGGTTGGCCAGTCTTTTGGGTTTACTCTCTCTTATTTTATTTCACAAGAGAGAGAGAGAGAGAGAGAGAGAGAGAAGAGAGAGAGGAGAGAGAGAGAGAGAGAGAAGAGAGAGAGAGAGAGAGAGAGAGAGACTCTGCCATTAAATAAAAAGATTAACAGGGTAACAAAGAAATAATTTTTGTTGTTGATAACAGTATCTTTTGCAAAAACATTCACCTTAGTTACCCTGTCAACAGGAGTTGACTGTTTATTGTTACAAAACCGCCAGCAACTTGTATATAAATATCAATTTCGCCATTATTCCTTTTGCTTCTCGCCGAGTGTCAGGATAATGCGAAGTAAATTATGAGTGATAGAAAATGAGTATTACTAAGATAAGATAGCGTCTCTCTCTGTCTCTCTCCACATAAGTAGTTGTACTCGTGGGAAATTTTTTCTTTATTTAAAAAAGATCAGAAACGTCGTTTCGAAGGTAAAAAGGCAAAAAGAAAAAAAAAAAAAATCAAATGTAATATTTGATCATGAAAATGATCACAGGGTAAGCAATGGCTGAGTTTTATTTTTTCCTTTTTTGGTAAATTTGAAAGTAAAAACATCAAAGTTGACAGGATGCAGCAAGTAAAAAAATAAAAAACTATTAGATGAGACACAGGAGAAAAAAAAATTAAGATGATGCTATCATTATTTTCGGGTTTTAATGAGAGCTTTTATGGCAAGTTTTACGGTAAGTGACTGAACAAATCAGAGCACATTTTATAAAAACAGATTTTTAATCATTTCTCTTACTGCGCTAATTTTGAAAATATTGCAGATAATATTAATGAGAGACTGGCCGTTATCTACTCAGTTTGATATTATGGTCACAGAACAATTTTACACAATCCAAACTAAATACTTGTTCATTTTCATAGTTATCTTGAATTATTCATGAAGACGAATATTTTTATAAGCAGCAAACCAACATCTCTCTCTCTCTCTCTCTCTCTCTCTCTCGCTCTCTCTCTCTCTCTCTCTCTCTCTCTCTCAGCTGTCAGGGCTAAATAAATCTTTGCCAAGAGGATCGCTCGCTCTTATGATGAAAGTTTAGGAATAAAATCTCGAAGTAAGAAACCACAACTAAATACACAATAATTATGAATTCAGCTCCTCATCATCCTTACATAGCAACAGACGACCTCAGTGGAACGATTATTCGTCACTGTTTAGACAAGATGTCATTTGTTAAAGACTTCATGTTCTCGGTGGGAAGGTGGCTTCCTACATGCAAATATGCTTCTCATAATCCTCATACGAGGACGATAATCTTGATGAAAATATAAACATTACTGTCTGGGAAAGCCGTGTCTTTTGTTTATTCATCTTCTTTTGCCTCTTTTGCTTTAATGTTGTTCGCATCATATTTAGAAGAGAATTATGATTTTAATGAAATACAAGCATATTCACCAGGAATGACTTTCTTTTTTTGTAACTTAATAAAACCATAAATGTCTTATTTTGCAGCAGAAAATCTTAACCGTTTTTTCTTGTGTGTCTCACATGCGTTGATAGTCATAGCTTTACTCAATGAGGTTTAAATCTTATATTTTTAAGCGCCACGGAGACGGTAACCAACGATTCACTGTTGCAACATTGTTGAATGATGATTTTTCGCGATATAGTGACAATGAGACGAAACATGACCATATCCACTGGGATTTATGTCTCAAGAGAGATTCTATGGCCTTTCATAAAAGCTAAAGTCGCCGAGACTAAGTAGTGTAGCGCCAAATAACCTACAAACAATTAATCACTCATATACCTAAACAGAAGCCTCGTCGAGGATATATAATATATATATATATATATATATATATATATATATATATATATATATATATAATATATAATTTTTTTTTTGTCTGGATACTTTATTTACAAACGCGCAAACAATGCCCTTAAACAAATGTAAAATGTTTAGAGCAATTTTATATATATGTATATATATATATTATATATATATATATATATATATATATATATATATATATATATATATCTATATATATGTATATATATATATATATATATATATATATATATATATATATATATATATACATATATATGTATAATTGCTCCAAACCTTTTACAATTGTTTAAGGGAATTGTTTGCGCGTTTGTAAATACATTATCCAGAGAAAATATGCATAGCGAGTAAAATTAAATACTGAAGATATACATTTGTCAGCACCGAATGATAAGAGTATTCAAACAATAGGAGCCTAAGAGAACTTTAATTTCTGCGCCAAGGTTACTTTCAAATAAATATTTTTCTACTGTAAAAACATTTAATTTAATTTTTCCAGACTGCTTCCCAATAGGGATGTTCAATATCACCGGGCAAGCAAGTTTTAACTACAAGGTCAATAATAAAAGGAGAGAGAAGAGAGAGAGAGAGAGAATTATCAAATTTCGAAATAAGATATTTGGGTCCTTCCAGCATTTACACATTGCGCAGCTAAACGTTTGCTACCGATAAAATGCCTGGTATTATATGTAAAAAAAGAACATACCGAAGAATTCTGCGATTCCTGTTTAGATAACATCCCAAAAAGAAACAACCTTCAGTATATTATAGAAAATAATAAACGATGACGAATATTTTCAGATTCACGAGTGCCTTCACTTGATTTAGTCCTTGACAGTTCGAAGTTGCTTGGCCCCGGACTTCACGCAAGGATTAAGATGGTCTCTCACCTGTTTATCCCTCAAGACGAAGGTAGACTGCTGGTATAAATACCTTTTGGAGTTCTCGTTTTTCTCTCCTTGGAATTTATGCCTGCGCAGTCGCTGGACTGGTCCCAAGAGCTGGGGAGGGAGTCCGTAGAAGTTGACAGCTCCTCGTGCTCTTGCAATATGTGACTCGTTAAGTCCCCATTGTCAGAGACATGCATATTTTCTGGTCAATTTATGCTTGTAGTAGGAGCTGTTCATATTGGCATTTCCATTAACTGATCGCCGGCGATGGTTGCAATGTGGCTTGTTCGTAAGAACAAATCGAAAATACAGACATTCTTTCCTAACTTTTAGTCTGTTTATAGCCTGTTTTCTGTTAACATGAGTTTTTTGATGGGAATAAAATAAATACAGCATTGAAATTTTTTCTTTTCAAGTTGTTTCTTGTTAAAAAAAAAAAAAAAAAGGATTTAAGTCACCGCCGACGTATGATCATTTAAAAGATGACCACTCTTGTGACCTGAAGCAAAGGCTTTTTGTAGATAACAGGAACAAGGAGGTCTGCCCCGTCTCCCCTCCTGTACTGTACTCTTCCCTTTTTATTTTGCTTTACACCAGTCCCATCACTGGAATGGGCAAATGGCTCTATTCTTTTCCTTCCGAAAAAGAAGTCTGAAGACATTTCAGGAACATTAAGACTAAGAGCCACCCCACAAGATCTCATCGTATTCCTTTTCCGTCTTCGAACTCAAGGGAATGAGATCAAATTTCCTGTCGTATGACGGACGCATTCCCAACGCCAATCTTGGTCTTCGTAAATTTACCTCATTTTCTCAAGGTCCAATAAGCGTTGAGAGGCAATTCTTTTTCTGATCACAAAAAGCACAAAAAAGCAAGAAGAATGTTTAGAATTCGGTTGTTTTATAACAGGCGAATATTTTTTCACTTAAACTCAGGATCTGGAATCTTTACATTACAACTCTGAGAAAACTGGAAAGTAATCAAACTGTATTATCATATATGTGTACGCACATATATATGTATATTTAAATATATATATGTATATGCACATATAATATATATATATATATATATATATAGATTATATATATATAACATATATACGTATATATATACATACATAACATATATATATATATATATATATATATATATATATATATATATATATATATATATATATATATATATATATGTGTGTGTGTGTGTGTGTGTGTGTGTGTGTGTGTGTGTGTAATTTTTATGAATTATGCAGGGTGCGTGGTTTTAATGTTCACGTGTCTATCTTTAATAATAGTCTTGAGGATGCGACTATGAGTCGCGAAACGGTCGGGAAGATAAATGTACCTGAGTACGATGCCTTTTCCTATGGGTCCCTTTGATAAGATGTACCTAGAGCTGTAGCTCCGTCTTCTAAGGATGTATAGTTATTTATACTACGATTCTCTCTGAGCGTCCTTATAGTATCTCTCGCAGGGAGGCAATTAAACCCTACGGTTACAAGACTTTATGAGTCTTCAGTCATTGGAAGATTATTGTTATAACCATGTGCGAAAAAGTTGCTCGAAAATTTCAGGTTTTCCACACCTGCAGTTAAATCGTTCATAATTCAATCAAAGAGATGTGGCTATATCTCAATCTCCGCTTTTCTTATTCGTCATTTATCTTTAAGTACGGATTGCAATATGTCTTTATGAGTTTTTTATATAAAGTATAATCAAGTATAATCCAAACATTTCAGGAAGGGACGATTCTCAATATTTTTCTTTCACAGGATGAACCATAATTCATTACAAACTGTTATAAAATGAAAAAATGGGATAGCTACAGAAAAACAAAAACTTGCTTATAGCTAAGCTGAATGAACTTGCAAATACAAAGCCACCTGAAAATTCTTCGGTCAGTTACATATCTTCAGTTTCAGCCATAGGCAACCACCGAATTCTGTACATACTTAATGTATACATAAATTGCAAAATACACCGTTCTCGTGGTCAGGCGACGTGATCTCGCTCTGATTACTCTGGAGACAGGTTCGAATCCTGCTATGGACGTCAGAATTACTTCATATTTCTTCCCTTTGGATCTAAGAATTCGTAGTGGCAAGCTTATCCAAAGAGTGTGAAGAAGAATTCGAGAGGTTAAGAGGGTATTGTGGCTTTTACAATTACATACGATATTTGTATATTTGGGTGAGACAGAAGCACACAGATATACCTTTCCAATTTCTCAGCCAGACTCTGGGGATGAAGTTGCTAGCTCCACGCTATTTCTATTGATCCAAACAGACGCTCGTACGCATTAACAAGAGGCTGGATAGACTGTGAGCAATCCAGGGACCTACCAAACAAGAGTCAAGGGTTGCACCACTCAGTCATGGCACTTAAACCCTAAACCTGGAATATTATATATATATATATATATATATATATATATATATATATATATATATATGTATATATATATATATATATATATATATATATATATATATATATATATATATACATATATCGGCATATCGTCTTGCATATACTCTGGCACTTCCTGGACATGAAGACCCTTCCGTTTTAACGCATCTCTCACTCCTCCTTCCTCCCAGAACTTTTTAGGTGACAAAACTTCCCGAACTTTTCGCTCTCCATTCTGACCAGACAACCTCGGACTAGACATCCTCTGGCCAGACAATCTCTAGCCAGACAACCTGTGGCCAGACAACCTATGGCCAGACAACCTCTGACCAGACCACCTCTGGTCAGACAACCACTTACCAGACTTCTGGTCAGACATCCTCTGGCCAAACAATCTGTAACCAGACAACCTATGGCCAGACATCCTCTGACCAGACCACCTCTGGTCAGACTTCTGGTCAGACAACCTCTGACCAACCTCTAGCCAGACAAGCTCTGGCCAGACAAGCTCATACCGTGAAAGCATTTCAGTTTGTTTTTACTATGAAGACTTGTTCACTTCATCTCCATATTTTGTTAATCTTTCAAAGTCTTTCAAATATTTTTGCCCCACTAATGCTATGCAAGCAATTCATTGCAACTGTTTATAGGTTTTTCTTTTATTCAAATTCACTATTCAGAATTTCGAATTGGTCACAATGGAACGGACCCAGCATTCCCTACACAGTTTCCAACTGTTATTTACATATAAATTCCTCAGCTTTCTCAAACATATTTTACGGAGGGTCTGCAATCTTTGTTGTGTCATATTTTTCTCTGTATACTAACTCGTCTCCCGCCTTATCATCATCTGCTATGACGGCTCCCACATACCTACAAGAATCAACAACTTCTACTCATCCGCCATCATGATAATATTCATTGCTATCTTCCTGGACTCTCTTTACCTGAACTTTCAGCTCGTTCATCAGATTATGAAGTTTCTCGCTACAACCTACAGCCACTGCGAGTTCAGTATGAATACATTTTATTATATATACTTTTTCATCAGTAGTCTTGAAACAAATTTAAGCGGAAACAATGAATGATCTAGTCACGATTTGCAATATATATATAAGAAGGCATTGTGGCTATTGTAAACATACATACATACATACATACATACATACATACATACATATATATATATATATATAGATAGATATTTATATATATAATATATATATATATATATATATATATATATATATATATATATATATCTATATACATATATATATACATGTATATATATGCATGTATAACGGAATCACTTGAATTTGGAACATGATGAGTATACAAATAAAGGCAAAAGCCACGAAGACCTTTATATATATATATATATATATATATATATATATATATATATATATATATATGTATATATATGTGTGTATGTATGTATTAGTTTTTAAGCTACTTAATCACATGGGGTAGTAAGACGATACTACTATTGGTCCTGTTAAGGAGGCCATTATCTTGATACTACTGTTGCAAAGTGCAGTAAAATTCAAATTGAGCAACGAATAGGCATCTAGCACGTGTATAATAACATCCGTAGCAGAAAGAATGCTTTCTATCTTAAATTCATAACTTGTACCTATAGGAATGACCAAATGCCGATATATGGCACAATCAATAACATCCAATTACTCAATGTTTAATGAGACTGCTCACTTACACGCGAACATACCGCGTAAATGAAGCAAGTCAAGAATTCAGGAAGAGCCGTTAGCTAAACAATACCTCTACCTCCACAACTCACGAACACGCATGCGTCCAGACATCCGCTACGGCCTGCTCATAGGAGCAAAACGATGTGCTGGCACAAGGCCAACATATTCTAACAACAAAGGAGCAGGTACATAATAGTTTTACGCCAGCGGGCGTACTTGCAAGGAGAACTTGTTCTCTTACAACGCAGACAAAGAAATGACTGACTTTAACTGCTTTCGCGAAAAGATAATGTTTCTTAAAGAGGTTTCCGGCTCCCTACCCCTGTGGCTTCTTCAGCCTTATCCTTATTCAGCTGGCCGTTAACTTTTTCACTGGTTTGTCTCTTTTTCGTCATGAGGTAATTAATTTCTGCCTTATCGCTGCTGCTACTTCGAAGGCTCAACATGTTTTTATTTACTACTAAGTTTTTTCATAATTTGTTTCTTTGAGAAAGATAAGAGCTATATTGTTGATCATAATGATACTAATAACTGTAACAAAAATGCAGAGCAGCAAGGAACAATAGAATTAATAATATATCAAGGAACAATAAGAAGTGTTACGGATTCAAGAATACAAGAAAGAGAGAGAGAGAGAGAGAGAGAAAGAGAGAGAGAGAGAGAGAGAGAGAGAGAGAGAGAGAGAGAGAGAGAGAGAGAGAGAGAGAGAGAGACAGGGAGAGAGAGAGAGAGGCGCGGGGGTTAAGAAAGGGTAAAGAGGGAAAGAATAATAGTAAAAGATTAAGAAGAAAAATCTTAATAACCTGGCCAACGTTTTAATATCAACACTGGTCTCAGTGGAATATTCTTAGTTTTTATTTTAGAATGATATTCAATATTAATATAAACAAATGTTTTCCTCCAAAAATATTCTCGTTAATATATGATGGGCGGTAACGAAGACACAGTCGTGAGGGCCAGTGCTTGTTATCAAAGTCAAGCTGCGACCCACGTTGGAAAAAAAATGATGCTACAAGCCTAAAGTTCCTCGTAGTGAAAGATGTTTCTTGGGATAAAAGAAATAGAGAGAGAGGAAAAAAAAAAAGAATCACTTTACAATTTAACAAATAAAGTGAATACAGAAAAAATGAAACATAGATAAAATCGACAGTATCATGAACAAACAGACTGCGGAGTAAGAAAGGTTTGAGTCTTTAAAGTTCGACTGATACAAGAACAGGATGAAGAACAACCTGGTCCCAACAGGAGTAAAAATAAAATTTCAAGAACACTGGGGTATTGAACCGCAGAGGAGAAAACTTGAGACTTAGAATTAACTGTAATATGTATCACTACAAATTTCCCTTGCACCACCATCCGAATTCAAGGTCCGGGAATTTAGGCTTACTTTTATGGGGAATTTGTTTAAGGCTCTCACCGCAGGGAGTCTGTTTTGGACGCAGCTAATTTTCAAGGGTCATCTAAGAGACAGATCTCGTCTTTGGTGCTTTGAAGTGACCATTCGTATGCTGCAAAGCTGGCAACGCGGATGAAACTTGGTCTGAAGGAAGATTCTTGTATTTGAGAGAGAGAGAGAGAGAGAGAGAGAGAGAGAGAGAGAGAGAGACTAGGCTCCATCTAAAAAAAGTCATAAGAGGCCTTCAAGTACTTCCCGTGCTTTTAGTGACCATTGCAACGCGAGATCGGTAGATAAGCAACGAGACGAGATGTCTTCACTAATGGTCAGTGGTCGTTGAATGAACTCAAAATGTTTTATGTAAATAATTTCATTAAAAAATTTCCATGCAATATTTCTGTGCTTAAGTTAATGGTGATAGTTGGCATGTTTTCGTACAAGCATCATCTGAAAGCAATGATTTTTTTTATGGATATGCCATGTGTCACGGGGTGTGTATGTGCGTGTGTACGTGTTTACATGCGTGCCTTCACACATCTTCACTGTTACTTAGCAAGAGATGTTTATTCTTTTTCAAAATATCTTGTTTTGCTCATCTTCCCTTTATATCTTCATATTTTATCTTTCGTTATTGTCCTCTCATATTGTCTTCTCTTTTGTAAGATTTTGGATTTTTTCTTTCCTTCCTTTTAGTATTCATATTAAAAAAGAAGAAAAACTTCTGGTAAACTATATTTTGTTCATTATTTTATCATCAATTTCTTGCCGACGGAAACATCACACTTTCTAATGAGAAAGAAGTAAAATTATCATCTAAAAAGACACCCAAAGGAGAGAGAGAGAGAGGAGAGAGAGAAAGGAGATGGAGAGGGGAGGAGGAGAAAGAGAGAGAGAGAGAGAGAGAGAGAGAGAGAGAGAATTGAGGTTTAAATTTCCCTCTTTATCAACAGTATTTCGATTGCCCTTCACATTTATATGTATATGCTGAGTACTGAAACCATTTCTATTTTATTTATCAATTTTTCGGTTAATTTTTGTTTCCAGCGGGTCTAGACTTAAATATGGGAATCCGTCCTTTGCATCGGATAAATATTAAAAAAAAAAAAAAAAAAACACCTCGGTCTACTCATCATAACGTAGTACATGTTTTCGTATGGAGATTGTTTCCTTTAAGGCTTCCTCGGTGATCACTTATCTAACCTCGTTAATTGTAGGCAATTTTAAAACTTTTTAGGCCTCATTTAGTTAATTTTGGACGATTTTAGACCTTTGTATGCGTCATTTGGTTGATTTTAGACTATTTTAGACCTTTTCAGGCCTCATTTCATTGGTTTAGACTATTTTAGAAGATTCTTGGTCAACTTTAAGCTATTTGTTAGCCAGATGCGCACAGCACATACTCTTTCAATATTTGGCTAAAAATTGATGAACTCCAATTCTTCCACAAAGGATACAGGTTCTGTCCACTTGCACAGACTTTCTCCGGGAATCACCGAGCCAATTACCGTAGCGACAAAAGAATACGATATCTTCTCTCACTTGCCATAACAATCTGTTGGTGGGCGCCATACACAACAAAACCAGAAACTCGATTAATCTTTTCCCAATGTCGCATCGCTCCCTCGGGATTGCGAGAGGACTGGCTCACCTTGTGAAAGAAGATGAGCCTCAAGGGGCGAAGGCGCCGATGATCCATGTTTCTCTGTTCTTGTTTCAAGAAGAAGAAGAAGAAGAAGAAGACCAACAACAACAACAACAACAATAAAAAGGTGATAGAAAGAAACAAATTGTTTGTTTAGTTGAAGATCAGATTTACGGTAGTACGACAATGTTACTGTAATTCGGCAATTATAAGTAAGACCACGTAAGTCAAATGAAATGTGATGATCAGTGAGTGCACCCCCTCCCCCCAGCATCTCCGGATTCCTTCCACTTCCACCTTCTTCAATGTCCTTTTTTTCGTCAGAATTTCTTGCTCCTTTAATTACAGTAATTTTCATATCCATCTGTTCCAGGTATGACAGCTGTTAATTATCCGTGTACCATTGTGGAAAGTTCATCTACTCTGGTAGGGTCTTTGTTAGAGCAGACAGTGACTTTATGTTTACGATTCATAACTTGAGTATCTGTAAGTTGCTTGGAAATAAAATCTTTCTTTCATGAAGATATTGAACTATCAGGCAGGTCAAATTCAATGCACAGTTGGTCCGTGTCTAATTAACCAAAGATAATGGATCGAATATTTTTTTTTTTAAGTTTTGGAAGGTTTAATTTTGTGGAGTATCTTGATGAAATAAAGTGTGGATAAAATGTTGATGGCATTATTACGAATCCGGTGAATAAAAAGTATCTCAATATTTGCTCGATTATACTGGATGAATAAAAGAAATGACTGATAAATAGTTAAAAACGATAACGAAGCGTTTCTTGGTAAAGTTTACTTGTAAAAAAAATAGATAGGCCGCCGATGATGAAATAACTGATCAGGAGAAGAAGATCTAAGGATGTACTTTGGTCCCGGAGCCGAGTCGGAACTTCTCGCCTTGACCCTCTCCTATATACCACTGATTTCAAGAAACGGACCTTGAGGTAAACAAGAAGACAGCAACATTTTGAAGTGAATAAATTAAAGACAGGTGTAACAAGTGCTTAATCCGTCAGGTAATTCAGAATGAACTCTGAATGCTGGAGCGGCGTCTCAAATACTAATGAAGCGGACAGTCTTTATTCGGCATAAACATTTTTATTTGGTTTGATATATGAATTTCAAGCCAAGCACTTGGGCACCTTCGACCGCTCAACGCTGAAGACACTATAAAGAGGGAGTTGGAATGGTTGAACAGCAAGACAGATACCCAAAAAATGAAGCAAATGAAGTACAAGGACCCAACAGGAACTAAGAAGTTACAGAGGGGTTGGTCAAGACTTAAGAATTGGAGCGGTACCACAGGTAAAATAAAATGAAAAAAAGTATTGCAGTTAGGGTTGGCCCAAAAGACAAGCGATGTGCGTTATGATATAAGTAATATTGTCGATATGAAATGACCTACAACCTTGAAGAGAAAATGCTGATGGAATATTCATCTTGTTATGCTGCACGCACACACAGATACACTGACTCATACTCGTTCTTTCACACGATTTAAATGGATAACGAAGGATTCTATCGAGCAGTTCTATTGCTATACAAACAAAGATGCATATTCATGAATATACACGCACAAACACTCGTACACATATTATTGAAATATGACGGTTTGTTACCTTAAGCAAATGTTGAGTTTAAGTCATGTTTAATTTGGACGAATGAAAGTAAAACCGAAAATATACTAGGATAATCTCTACCTCTCTTTTACACACACACACACACACATATATATATAGAGATAAATGCCACGAAGGAAAAATAAACGAAGGAGTCTGCGAGATCTTTCGCTGAAAAGCCCTTTACTGAAGCAGCTGCTTCAGTAAAGGGCTTTTCAGCCGAAAGATCTCGCAGACTCCTTCGTTTATTTTTCCTTCGTGGCATTTATCTTATTTATGGATTTATCACGTTCCTAACTTTCGTGATTCTGTTATACATATATATATATATAAATATAAATATATATATATATATATATATATATATATATATATATATATTATATATATATAAACCACAATGCCCTCTTAACTTCTATATTTCTTGATATTTTGGATACGCTTATCACTAATGAGCTTAATTCCAATTCAAGAAAGAAGTGAAGTTTTTTTTTTTTTTTTTTTTTAATGCTCGGTCGAGATTGAATCTCGGGTTCGGGGATAAGAACGAGATAATTACCTGGTCACGTTACCTCGTTCTATACCCTGGGCCCGAGGTTGGATCTCGGCCAGGCATCAGAATAATTAATTTCTTGATTTGGAAATAAGCCTAATAGTTGGAACACTGCGGTTAATAAAATTACATACGCATCCAATAGAGAGTGACCAATAGATTCTAACATACAGTATATATATACATACTCAATGTATACTGTATTCGCAGCATACATATCTATATATATATATATATATATATATATATATATAATATATATATTTGTTACGTGCCTGCCTGCATAGGTTTTATGTGATATTTTATATCCAGGTTCTTTGCTAGATAATGGCGACAGTGAACCTATGACAGTTGTAACACAGATTAGTTAAATACTCTAGAAATGTAATATGGTTAAGTGGGATGTACCTACTAGCACAAACTCAAGTGAGGGCAATTAAATGCAAGGCAAAACTTATTATATTTATTAAAATATATTCGGCACTATCCACTATCAGGTTCTGCAATTGACAAGAGAAAACCCAATATAAATGTATCGTAATAATAATGCAATTCAATATTAAGGGAATATAATATCAGATATAAAATGGTTAAACTAAATATACTCTACTTGCCTTTGCTGGATATCCTTTATAAAAGTATAATAATATATACAAGTAGGATATATGAGGTACGAGAGACAAGTCACCAAACAGCAGTCTTACAGGAGATTTATTATAAAGAGAAGAACACAAACAACGGGACTAATTGTAAGTACCGAAGGAAAGTACCAAACGATTCATCAAAGTTAACGTACGTCCAAGACAACCATAAACAAGGTACGTATAACTAAGATACACAATGACGAATTGATACTTAATAAACCATCACACAATAATTCTTATAATAGGACTAAGATGTAAACTAACTAGTTATAATATGTATCAGAACGAGAGATCCATCATCATAAAGACAGCCACAACAGCAACGAATCAACGTATTCCTCAATAAAGTGCCGACAAGCAATTATACACACAGTACAAGATAAAAACTAGCGAATGGACTGGCTAACTATCGTTAATTACCAAGGGTAAAGAAACGGATTATATAATAACACCTCTTACCTACAGAAATGACAACACATATAGCCACTGACCTTGTGCACGCATATGCAATAATATATACCAACTCCACTGGTAATAACCAACGACAATATTCCAAAACACAGGAATATAAATAATAGAAATGGCACTAATGAACACAGAGAATATCAACATAAAACAACGTGACATGACAACGAAATACTACCAAAACATAATGGCAACAATCCGATATTCTCTCTCTCTCTCGTTATATATGTATTATCCCTTGTCCCTTCTCCTTCGTGACTCTGGGTCGACTGTCAGGATAACCTCTCTGGTTTAGCTCTCGGTATCGATTGCTGTAGTGCTGTAATGGTATATATGCTGAACCTTGTAACTTCGGCTGAACTACCTAATGGTATTCTGTACATGGTAATTACTTTTTGATACCAAACAAGCAGTTTGCCTCTCCTGTATAGTAATAAAAGATAGGAAAACAAAAAGAATAAACGTAACCAAACAGTCTAAACAAAATTAATGAAAATAAACAAAAACTTGTAATAATATACATACATACATACATACATACATACATACATACATACATTATATCATATCACATAATATATATATATATATATATGTATATATATAATGTAAGTAAGCAAGTATATGAATACAGTATACATTGAGTACTTATGTACAGATCTCTCGGATGTTGAAACATATACGGTCTTACGCGTATAAGCACACTCTAGTCTTTGAAATAAGTCCTTATGAAATTTTATTCAGTTCGGAAATACTTTAAATTAACTAAAAAGAACTTTTACTTATGCTATAACGTTAATAACAATGATCTTTTTAAGGTTTTTCTTTTA
>NC_087221.1:20484947-20492447 GCF_015104395.2 Macrobrachium nipponense
CACTGCCTCCCTACCGGCAGCTGCATCCTTGTGAAAAGCGAATGCAGAAAATTTAATTAGGCGTCTTCGTTGAAAGAGAAATACAAGATAATTCCATGATATATATCATATTCGAACAATCGACGGAAAAACACGCGAATTTGAAGTTGCTTGTCATTCTAACACGCAAGCAAGCTTAAAGGAGAAATGACCATGAAAGCTAAGGCGAATCCATTCACAAACGTGGTCAGAACAGACAATCTAAGACAATTAACTCTCGTATGTTTACGATTCTCATTGTCCCTTACAATTATCTATTCAGTCATCGTACATGCAACAATGAGGAACCTAGAGATCGCGAGACCTCGAATTAGGAATCATTGAGGTAAACAGACATCGCAAATCGGTGTAACAAGGGCATAACTTGGTGCCTGAATGACGAGAGAAAGGACACGTACTCATTTACCCGGATTAATCGTCGACTAGGTGAAGGACTCTGATGAGATTTAGAATTAATGGCTGTTCACTCTGTCTAGGAAGTTTTGTCATGTGTACTTAGCAATGAATTTTTCTACAACCCTGAGGAAGAGGATTGACGTATTGTGGTCATCTTGGTGATTAGGAATTTCACTGTTGGTAATGAATTAATTGTAAAAGTGGAATTTCATCTCCTTAGCTATTCAGCACATTAAACTCATCCGGTTTCGAATATACAGCGTCTAATATTCGACCGCTTGAATTAATAAAAAAAAAAATGTTGAATGCAGTTTCGCAATATAAGCACTTTTCTTTTTTATTTCGTACATTATTTACTACAATGGCATATTTTGCTTACGTGAGCTGTCTTTAAAATATTTTTTTTACTTGACAAATTAAACACACTCAAACACACACACACACACACACACACACACACACATATATATATATATATATATATATATATATATATATATATATATCTATAATATTATATATATATAGAGAGAGAGAGAGAGAGAGAGAGAGAGAGAGAGAGAGAGAGAGAGAGAGAGATCCTCTTCATGGCGATACAAAAAGCAAGAAAGAGATATTCCTATTATACCCTGTCAAGAGCCATAACCTCATGCTCCGACCCCTTCAGATACAAGCGCGTGACCTCGAGAGGACCTCAAGACGTCGTTAGTGCGATCCTCGATGAGGTTAAGACGTGTTTCCTCTAAGGAAACGCAAGAGCTAACGAGCACCGCCATTTGATCAAGACTTGGCGTTCTTCTAACGCGAGAGGTCGGAGTGATAAAACAAGCCCATTTACGTAAAGATATTGTCATTTATTCTTTTGGTCTATGCTTTCGGGATCTTTTGCCTTGGAGATTTTGGACATCTGAGTGGGCCTCTCTCTCTCCTCTCTCTCTCTCTCTCTCTCTCATTTCCCTTTATTTTTCACTCATATTGATGCATTATTACGCTAACCTTAGATGCTTTTCTCTAGGCGATTTTGTCCAAAGATTGTCTGCCATTTCTCTCTCTCCCTCTGTCTGTCTGTTTCCCTTAATATTTTTTGCTCATGTTGATGCGACATTGTGCAAACTTTAGATGGCTTTATCTGGGCGATTTTGGCAAAAGAGTATCTGCCCTTTCTCTCTCTCTCTCTCTCTCTCTCTCTCTCTCTCTCTCTCTCTCTCTCTCTCTCTCTCTCTCTCTCAGTTTCCCTTAATTTTTTTGTTCATGTTGATGCGATATTGCGCTAACCTTAGATGCCTTTCTCTAAGGGATTTTGTCAAAAGATTCTCTCTCTCTCTCTCAGTTTACCATTATGTCCCTCTTGCTGGGGTAATAAAACATAACCTTCTCGTTAGACAATGGACGCAAATAAACAAAATAAAGGATCAGGGCAAGGTAAACAGCATTAAAAACTCATCCGTCTAAATTACGAAAGGAGAAAGAAGCACAAGCTCTTCAAAGCTTAACACATAGCTTCTTTTTATTGAAGAAAAATAATAATAAATACCAGGAAAATGCTCACTAGTAAAATAAACTCCAGTGCATATTTTCTCAACTAAATTGTGATTTACCTTCCTTTTGGATAAGGAGGGACACGTATGGTACAAGGTGCAGATAAATTACTAATTGAAAAATAAACTTCATATACGTATATGTTATTATGCTAAACTTCCGTGTCATGCCGTATTTATTCAAAAGTATCTGGAAAAATGCATAACTGAACGTCCAGTTACTCTCCAGGTAGAGAATACAAAGGCGATGTCTATTTGTCACTGTCGTCGCATTGGTTCTTAATTGCCTGAAACGCCCTTGTAAGGTCAGGACACAGTCCAAAGAAGAGTTGTTGACAAACTTCTGCACGACTTCATTCATTAAACACCAATTGTCTTCTGCGTAAAGATGAATCTCGTGTTGACAAACTATCGCCGAGTTTTATTTGCCGAAAGATTGTAAATTATTTTGTGCTAAAGGAAACTGTGGCATTTTAGTGTTCATTAAGACCTATGTGAAGCGTTTCAGGTATGTATTATTGTCACATACGCGTGCTTGCCTTTCATATCTTCACAGACATTATGCCACAAATATAACTTAACATCGAATTAACTGTACCTTACAGATACCTTACTCCCAAAGGGAAGGACGATTGAAAAGTTCAAATTCCGAGCCTGGATTCGAACCAGTACATTTGGCTTAGATATTGTCATAACAGCAGAATGATCACTATAAGTGAGGTGTGTGTACCGATACACTTACACACGTACATACATCCATCTATAAATTCAGTTTCGGTGCAATCCAAGTGACTTTAATTCGTTAACTTTTCATAATACTGATACCAACTTGCACACCAATATCATGAACAATTATATACAAAACAATTGGACTTCATATAAATGAGATGATCTTCTTCAGTCTATAGTATCCTAAAAACCCACGAGATTCGAGAGACGTTCGGCTGGATGTGGAAATCTACGGGAACTGATTTACATTCTTCTCCTGGCGTATTGGTCGTGCATGCACACAGCCAAAATAATATCCTATAGTAGATCATTTGCACGTATTCATGTTTCCGAAGGTAAGGATAGTAAATAATAAAGGTTTCACAAGATAAATGGCCTTATTTTGTTTAAAAATTGCTATATTAGTTGCAGGGGAACTTTCATGACTATAAATATTTTTTGTGTAAGCCTTTTGTTACTTGGTTATAACATCACGATTCTCAGATTTTCTTCTCTAACGACTACTTTCAAACATCACATTACAAGCTATCGTGCGCAAAATTCCAGCCCAAATCTCGTCAGCATTAGTTATTCACTATTCATAAAAAATAAAAAGATCCGAAATCAATTCTTCAAGTGCATCGGCACATGATTAAGAAGGAATCTTTTTCAAGGCCCCAATGGCGACGACAGCGAATGACAACTCATTCACTTAGTACAGTTGATGAATGCAGTTGATTGGAAGGTAAATACTTCCATCGTTCCGCCTATTAAGACAATTCCGATAATGTCAATTTAATCACATTGTTGAAAGGCACACCGTTTAACTCATGCTTCAGGTTGCATTATGAGGCGAGCCTTCGTAAAATGCATTCTCACTGGTAAGAGAGCGTTTCAAACGTCAAGTTAAGATAAGTAAAACACGAACTATCTGAAGTTTCATCGGATTTTGTAAAACGTCGCAAATTATTGTGAAGGATGCAGTGTTAGCGTCATTTTTTCAAGGCTTTCCGAAAATGTTAGGAAACACGGATGTAAGAGCACACATGCTAAAAATTAAAAACACACACGGCATGGAACGTAAAATGTTTGCGAGGTCACATTAATCACAGACACATCAGTCATTCAAAGAGGTACGGCAATCACATTGCAAAAGATCTCATACTTTGAAACAAGATGGTTTTATTTGAAGTTCAGTGATTCAATAAAGAAAAATAATATTAAACTGATTTTAATAGGACATGAAAAGGCGTGACACTTATAAAATCAAAAGCACATGCACACGCTGTTGAATTAAGAAGCTCGTTCCCTAAACAGTTAGTCTTTCCAATGGTAAACTTGGGTGGGTCAACGGATATCAGAGGAATTCGGTGTGACCGTTTAAAAGTGAGGAGTTGGCATGAGGATAAGTTCCTCTATATTTCCTGCCTCGAATAGGAGGGGATATATACACAGCCATCTATGTTCATGCATATTTTATATATATATATATATATATATACATATATATATATATATATATATATATATATATATATATATAATATATATGCGTGTGCGTGTGTAAAAATTCACCAATCTGCACTTGACAAATATATACGTAGATGAACACTTTTGTGTAGTATTATGTACCTCGAAGTTTATGTAATGCATGAAAGCGATATGTGCATATATATATATATATATATATATATATATATATATACTATATATATATATATATATATATATATATATATATATATATATATATATATATACATAGATGTATATAGCATCACGTTTTATATATTTCAAGATCAAGTTATTCATATATATATTATATATATATAATATATATAATATATATATATATATATATATATATATATATATATATATATATATATATATATATATATATATGTATATATATAGTGTGCGTATGTGTTTTCGAACGTATGCATGTATGCATCAACCACTAAAACTTCCATTTGTTAAACCACCACCGTAAATGCGGTGCCCACTCGCCATTCAGGTACCGAGCATTGCCTCTGAAGACAAGAAATTGATGCTGACAGGGTCTTTAGGAATCTTGTATTCAGACGACAGCAGGATAAGCATGAACGCCTTCAGCTGATTGTTTATCGCTTGTGTCCATCTCTGGTGGGAGGGGCAGGACCGACCGGCGGATACTGGGGGAAGGGATTCTTAATGACTGCTTTTAGCAAAGAGTTTGCATTGCTGGAAGCTTCCAAGCGTGGCAACTGGTTTCAGGATAAGAGAAGATTATCACTGTTCATTTATAATTACTAATGATGAAAGCCATAACACGCGCACATGCGTATATTTGTGTTGTATGTGAGTATATGTATATATATATATATATATATATATATATAATATATATATATATATATATATATATATATATATATATATATGTATATATATATATATATATATATATATATATATATATATATATATATATATATATATATTATATAATATATATATATATATATATATATATTTTACATATACATATAAGTATTACATATATATGAATAATGCATATATAGATGTATGTATGTGCACATATATGCTTACATACAAACATAGACACATATACATTTGCGGTTGTGCATGCGTACACTTGTATTCCCATCATTTATTTTCTTTTTTTTTAGACCGGGAAAATTCGTAGAATAAATGATGATATTATCTCAATTCTTATCTGATGAACATCTTCATGATCATGTAACAATCATTTTCCTGTTGTTTACTTTAGATTGGAAAATATTCTAAAAGTAAGAAGACAACGGTTCACGTGACGAATTGACCGAATTAAAATTGCCTTTTTTAGTGTTAGGAATTAATTATCAATTCATATATAAATCAAAGTTCCAAAACGAACTTGCCCTTGCCATAACTCGTAATTTCAAAAATAAACAAGTGACAGTCTTGAAAGAAAAAATAATTGTCTAACACGCTAAGGTTTTCCTAGAAACAAATCTTGAATGTTTTTATTCTCCTACGAAATTCCCTCTTGTCTGCGTTCCTACAACTGGTTTTCTCAGATGCCTGTGTTTTACCGAGAAAAAATAAACGTTTGCTTGTTCTTAGGTCTCATAGTTACAATGACGAGTGACACGATTGTTTTTTTTTAATAAAAAGAGAAAAACAGCCCTATCGAGAATAAAAGAATCACATCGGTTATCGGAATCTAAAAGAAAATGAGGGGTTGTAAATTTTGCAGAATGAAAAAATATACTATATAAAACAGCTATGCAAAAGACTCATTTCATTGAAAATACGTGACAATGCTGACAGCCTTCTAACAGACAAGCACAAATAAGTACACACGCGGTGTCAGTGCTTGCAAGTGTGTATGTGAGTATCTGTGTGTACTTTTGTATGAGTCATGAAATACATAATAGTTCCATGACCACATGAACGGCATCTACTCCAGAGTAGCATACACATACACACACGCACATGTTCAATGTAATTACACGCATGCACACACACTATATACATACATGCATATATAAAAGTATGTTTGTATGTACACACACATATTTACATCTATATAAAATACACACACACACACACACGTATATATATTATATATAATATATATATATATATATATATATATATGCATAATAATTAAACGATAGAGCAATCAGTTCATGGGAAGGCTCTCAACCTTGGACCGCAAAATTAGTGGAATTTTTTTTTTTTTATACTAACGAACGCAGGGAACGATCCTTGTAAACAGCGGAAAATCGTGATAAAATCAACCTGGAAACCTTTCAGATATAAAAAAAAACGCACACATAAAAAAACAAAACACGTAAAAGCCTAAAAAAAAAAAAATAATAGTATCATTCTAAGAACAAACGTGACTTTATAATGTCCGACATGATGTATTCAGATAAAGAGCGAAAGTAAAAGAAGACGGAATGTAAAGAAAATAAAAAAGTGGGCGGGGTGGGGGTGGGGCGGGTATAGGAGGGACTCGGGGTAGGGAGAAAGGTTTTTAGCTGACCGAAAACTGGAATGACATGGCGGCCCCTTGCCCTTGTGACCGATTGCAACAACGAAGCCTGAGTACGGGGCAACCTTTCATTCGATCGGTTATGGAAAACGAGGTAGACAGACATTCATTGACCTCTCTGAATCGATGACTGATCGTGTGCAAATACTTCACAATTATCGTTCCTCCTTTTCTTATTCGTACGACGTTGGAATATGGAAAGGGAATGATGATGATGATGATGATGATGATATGCGGGAAGATATTCTCTCTCATTCCGAAAGAAGTGACTCAGGTTTGGGATTAGAAAGTCAAGTATATCTTAGTTTTACCAGACCACCTAGCTGATGAACAGCTCTCCTAGGGCTGGCCCCAAGGATTAGATAGCCTATATTTTTTTTTTACGTAGCTAGGCACCAATTGGTTACTGAGCGAGGGACCTACAGCTTATTGTGGGATCTGCACCACGTTATATCGAGAAATTAATTTCTAATCATCAGAAATAAATTCCTTTGATTCCACGCTAGCAGAGCGGGGAATCGAATTCGCGATTACCGAATCGGTAGGAGAACACTTTCGGATTAGAGGGAAAGTTTTCACGGTCGTTGCTTGCGGATGTCCTTTATAATGCCTCTCTTATGTTGCTAGCGTGTTTATGCCAACAGAAATTACAGTAATACCAGAAAGGGTGGAGACTTCAGGGACGTGACGTACCGTCCATAAGCTAAAAGTTAGGTAGCGTCATTCTGCAAACTTATTTGTAAATTATCATTATACATAAAGATTTTTTTACTT
>NC_087221.1:20497447-20502447 GCF_015104395.2 Macrobrachium nipponense
TCTTTCAAAAGCTTTCTTATTTCTTCTACGTCTATTCTTTAGTCATTTACATTCAATTTACCTTTCCTTTATCTTCAAGCGTTTCGTCCTCATTTCTTCTACATTTGTTATTTTTCTCTTAATTTGCTTTGCACTAGCATTTCATTAATATTACGTTTATTTGATTAGATCTCTAATTACAATCCCATTCTATTGATATCATCTTAATGAGCAGTTCAAGGTAGAAGTATTACACAATCGTTTTGTTTCCTTTTTATATTCACTTTCACTCGTCTTTATTCAGTCATTCTTAAGTATTTATATATTTTTCGTTGAATGTTCGAGTAAATTCTCAATTTACTTACGTTTCCATTACCTTTATTAATGGTTTTATTCTAACTCGCTTTGTATTGGCCTTTTATGACCATCCTATTCCATATCTGTTTTATAAAATTTGTAATTTATATTAATTCAAAAGACGTTTTAGCAATTTTTTTATTTGTTCTAATTCATTTCCGTTATATCAACCTACTTTGGCTACATCCGATCCCACTGACACCAAATTAAATGTGTGCAATAAGTCTCATCTGATCTACATTTTATAGAGTTTTGACAAATTTCTGCTTCAAAGATTTACCAATTGTTTTTTTATCCACTCTCATCCTACCAGTGCTAATTAGCTTGACTCATTTAATTTCACTCTACCAACTATTCCATTCCACCGACATACTTATTGAAACTTTCAATTAATTTTCAGTACTTTTAATATTATCATTGTCATTATTTTTTTCAATTTTGTTTTATTCAATTTCGTTTTGATTTGTAAAATGGGGATGAATCATGTTTAGTATATTCAGTTCGGGAGTAGTTGCATGTGTATCACGTACACTCGGCAAGGAAACTTAAGATACAGTTTTTTTAAATCTTCGGACATATAGCTATTTTTCAATAATGCCACACCTGGCAACTCTTGAAAGGGGGCGGAGCTTCAAAATCATAGCGTTTGTTGCTTTCTAGATTTCCATCAACTTTACACCATAAAGATTCTGTTGAGGTCCTATAATCATTTATACTTGAATGTAGAAACAGACTCTATATTATTCGTTAATGTTGGTTTGGTAACGTCAGTTCAGGGTAGAATATCGATCATCCTTTTTTAAAACCTACTGTGAAACCTTATTTATAAGTAATGCTTGACACTAAACTGACGTAAAATTCATACGTAATTAAAGACGGATCTTAAACGAGAGAAAGGGTTTTAAAATTTGGGCAGTCCTTGTGAAAATCGTGAGGAACAATACAGTAAAGAATGAAATTATGACGATAAAGAGAGAGAGCGCGCAAGCACAGGCCTATCGATAGAGATACTTAATTCATTATATTTACTTTGAGAGATTGAGTGGTAATATTTTTTCAAATGTGTTTTAAAAGTGGGGAGAGAGAGAGAGAGAGAGCAAAATCTGCTCATGTGAAAGCTTAGGCCTATTTATAACTACTTAATTTCATTATATTTTCTTTGGGAGATTGAGTGGTAATATATATATTTTTAAAGTATGTTTTAGAAGTGGAGAGAGAGAGAGAGAGAGAGAGAGAGAGAGAGAGAGAGAGAGAGAGAGAGAGAGAGAGAGAATTATAGTACTGGTGACGGACTTGTGACGGGGGAAAGGCAGAAGAAAATATAACGAATTATGTATCTCTATCGATAGGCCTATGCTTGCGCGATATGATTGACTGCCAAGATCGTGCGGCACTATGCTAAATAAAATTTGAAGGATCATAATATTAAAGTTAATTCTCGAAGAAAGTCATACCCTAATCTTGATTACATTCGACAGTTGCCGTAGCATTCAAAGATTGTAAAAAGACGTGGACAATTTTAAGACACAGGGTGGGGTCATTCTTGCTTTCTTGATATAGTCTTTACTTTTGAAAATCAGGTTTCATCCACAAATCATTCACGAAAAAAGCTGTGTTAAGTAAAAATATTTATTACCACAAATAACTCAATATGTATTGCACAGGCAATTAAAGTTTTATATCGTGGGAGATCTTTCAGCCTCGCGGCAAAGAAATGCAGTCGTGTAGGGCTGTAGGCTACTACGAACTGCTTTGTAAAGGGAGCATATAGGCAGAAAATCTTTGAGCTGACATGCTACTTAAACCTTGATTAGGATTTCTGTTTAAAGACAGTAGCTTTGTAAACAGCAACTAGCATTCGATCCATGTCAACGTCAAAGTAATCAAAGTGTGAAATCCGTTACGTTAGCCTGTATCTAGTGACTTGCGCTTTCCCGCTCGAAGTTCTAGGGCTCCTCCTCACATCATAGAAAACACTCTTGCGGATGCAACTAGATTTGTTCAACCTACCTTAGCCGTCGCAACATTGAGTGCCATTGACGTCAGCTAACTTTAATCGCTTTGGAATACAAACATAAGTTTGTAGAAACTAAAATAATTGCATTCACCACTTACGATAATGCAATATATCCCCGTTCATGAAGCAAAACGAGTAAATATTGTCGTCGTGATACCTAGTACTAAAATCAGAAATTCCCATTCTATCTACCAGATCTCTATGAACGAATCCATCTGAGAAATTCCAATTACTTCGGACATATATCGTGTTTTTAAGTATCTGAACGGTTTTGTTTTGCAGTTTTAACTTATATGATGTAATTTCCAGTGTATTTTTATATTCTAGAGTAAATTTAGCGATATTATGTCTTTTCAGTAAAAACAAATGGGAAATTGGATGAACGAAAGTTAATGAAAACTGTATCTTCAGTTTTCTTGTCGAGTGTACATACATACATACATAGTATGTCAGAGAGCGAAAATAATCAATTATATAGTAGTGTTAGAATTTCGTATATTAATGTTCGCTGTACAAAAATATATCATAAAATATTTTTGTATATATGTAGTTACATTATACACACACACACACATATATATATATATATATAATATATATATATATATAGATATAGATATGTATATTATACATTTATACATACATATATGATATATATATATATATATATATATATATATATATATATATATAAATAAAACTTCAGCCGAGCCTGATAGTTCTCTCTGCCAACGGGCAGTGGCAGTGTGTTGATAATTAGGAATCAAGAGTCAAATACAATATATATATATATATAATATATATATATATATATATATATATATATATATATATATATATATATATATATATGTATTTGACTCTTGATTCCTAATTCTTAACACACTGCCACTGCCCGTTGGCAGAGAGAACTATCAGGCTCGGCTGAAGTTATAGCTGCTGGTCAGTTCTAGCGCTAACTTGACAAAGAAGCTAAGGCGTACAAATTTAGCCTCTGGAGAGAGAGAGAGAGAGAGAGAGAGAGAGAGAGAGAGAGAGAGAGAGAGAGAGAGAGATCTGCACAGATTGCTTCACAGATGAATACTGGTAGTAAACGTTAACGGCAAAACATAATGGCATCAAAAAAGCGATGAACGTCGCAGCAATTCTTACGTACCAGCCGTGTGTGTATTGACTTCTAAGCGAGCCGCGGGGATAATGAGCAGAATCCAGCCGTCTAACCTCATGTCTAACTAATTCTTTCGTCATAGACGAGACATTTCTGCTTGGCTTGGCTAATTCTTTGGGCGAATGATTTCCCAGCGTTTAAATTCCGATGAAAATATCATTACCGGTGGGATTCGGTTTGCACAGGATCGACGATCAATGCTACATTCATCATCAGAGAAAAAGACGATTTTTCTAGGGTCTGCATGTGGCATTTCTTAAGCATGACTAATGCATTATCATTTCCCAGGTGGTAAATTGTTTTCGATCTGTAATACATAGTAGAGAATATATCTCCTACGAGATACATTAATATCTTGCACTTTTTTCATGTTTTATTTCTTTGTTGTTAGTCAAGATAGTTCATTATCTTAGTGTTTTATATTTATTCATCACACTAAGACATAATCGAGGCAATTTAGGAATATTACAACACAACCTTTGAGGTTTTTACAGCCTCTAGCTCTGTTTTGCTTATCACTATCGTTAATTTACCCATGCCAACAGAAATGAAGGGGAAGTCGCTACCAAAAGGACGTTACGCACCGTTCCGTATATTTACAAAAAGGCCTGTTATATGAGAGGATAGCCTGGGCTGGACGACGGCAAATCTAAATGAAGATTTAATTACTCGTAGATCAGCATTATTACACACACTGATAAATTTAAGGCTAGAAATGAATACTGCTTGTAAGTGTTCATAATATATGAATTTCTCTATTACTTAATTAAGTAATTCGAGTTTTTTTCCGGTTCACTCATAAATAAAAGATAAATACTCCCAGTACATCTTCATCACTATGAAGATTTGTTCACAATTATCTGGCTTCTTCTTCGCTAAAGTAAAAAAAAAAAATAATAAGTTTTGAAATTTTATTAAGCAAGATACCACTTCTGGACACTAAATACTCTCTTAAGAGTTATTACTTGGCCATTATCTCCCCCTTTTTTATGACCCACGTGACAGGAATATGTAAGAATATTGATACAAGGTGGCTTTTGTCATATTGTTGTCCTTAGGAACAATACCTGTTTGCGTCCACTTCGCATTTATGAATTACCCGAGGGAGAGTCATGCATCAGTGTTCTATCTGATTTATGAGTAAAAAGGTCTGATGCGCACCAATATATTTCAGCAATTATAAGCGGGCAAATGATAAGACGCTGTGTTTGTGTATTGACACTTGTGCACGAAAATGTTAAGATTTTAAAAAGCCCGTCCCCCTCTATTTTTGTGCAATAATTGCAAGGAATCCCCCATGCAGTTTACTCCTTTCAAACAAGAAAATTCCTCTATCTTTTCCGTGTTTACATTTACATGCGATACCACACATCTGGCGAAACGAGAATATGTTGAGCTACAATTTGCATGCGAATCACCCTCTCTCCAAAGGTATCCCAGGCCAGGTAAAACACCTTGGATGCCATCCAGAATAGTACA
>NC_087221.1:20507447-20514947 GCF_015104395.2 Macrobrachium nipponense
AGAGAAATTCATTGGCTTCAAAATAAAGAATATTATTATTCTCGGATCTGTTGCTCATTCAGGGTTGATTTCATTCCAGACAGACTGGAATTCTCTATCACTCTCACTCGTTGAGTGTCCAATTTTTCTACTTAACTGGATGTTTTTCTTCTATTTTATTGCATTATATTTTGTTTATTTCTCATTTTCCAAATCAAACAGATATTTCAAGACGATAATTTTATCTCCTAGTGACTTGAAGCACATATTGCTTTAAGAAGTAATACCTTGGAAAACATTATTACTTTATTTCAATTCTTTTCCATACTACTTTTTCCGATTTGAATAAAGTTAACAGAGGGTACCGAAGTATCCACTGAGAACTAATAGAGATTTTCAAGTTATCAATAAAACCTACTTATTCTTTGCATATATTCTTTTCTCACAATCACTAGAACAAAAGAAATACAACTGCGGTGCAATACACTCCTAACTTTTGTTCTCATTTTTTTATGCAATTTTCGGTGATATCTACTGGAAAGCCGGATATAAAATAAAGGATGCAGATAATACAAAGGGAAGGCTGGCCTCGTTGAACGAAAGGAAGTCTAAATGATGGAGCTCGTTAACCGTACCAAAAAAATAAATAATTAAAAATAAATAAATAGATAAATAAATAAAAAAACTCTGCAATTTCACCATCGGGGTTTTTTCTTTTTCTCTTTTAGCAAAAGTAAATGATTTCGACAATCACTTACTCCATCCGTTAATTTGAGTTCACTGGATGAAAACGGTAAACAGAGCCCGTATAATAATTTGGTTTAAGCTTTTTCGCTAGTGAAAAGGAAATGAGTTTTTGAAGAGAATAATGTCTTGTGGTGTATTATTTACACGGTATAAAAGAAGTAATGGATAAATTGTTAACTACTATGAGATTCACAGCCGGTGTCCCGGTGTTTTTCCGGAATAAAATTCTATCAACGTACCTGACAAAGATGACACTTTGTTACAGGGTATCTTACATCCGCACCTAATTTTTTACTATATTCTGTATTACGAAAGTTGCATATTCTGGTAATTATAAGAGTAACATCGACTTCCTGTAGACATCGCCAGCAACCTCAGAGGGATGTCTTTCGAAGATATAATAACTAACTTATGACGTCATTAATTGCCTCCTTCCCGATGGATAATTGGCTATTCGTGAAAAAGTCTCAACATCTGGCAACAATGAAATGCAACCAATACTCCTTGGTTACACTTTGTAGTAGTGGTAGTAGTAGTAGTAGTAGTAGTAGTAGTAGTAGTAGTGTATAGGATTTATGCCATGAGGTCGAGTGCTAGAATCCTTGACGAAAAGGGTTTCCAAGAGTAATCTGAGAAATTACTTTCAATTACTATTTCTCCCTTGAAAAAGTATATAATTAAAAATCAATTAACAAAGTGAAGAAAACTTTGGCATTCATCGTAACTCCTTTGATATTTTTCCTAATATGACACTGACGATCATTGTAATAAACAGACAGTTGCATAGGATTAGATTGGATAATAGAATTTAGACTTCAAGCCAAGCACTGGAACCTATAGAGGTCATTCAGTGATGTATTATAACCCATGAATTTTTTTGGAGGGGCAAAGCAAGTTTTAATGTTGTTCTGCAAGTTATATTTTACTAAGAAATCAACAACTATTGCTTTATAGACCATATATAACTATCTTTCTGCACCTTATTGAAGTCAACAAATGACGAAAACTTGGCAGCCTTGGATGTCCGGGTGTACTCCTTACCCAAAAAAAGGGCCCTATTATTCATTTACCTGTTCAAGCTTACGTAGGGTTTGCAACGGGCCTCCTCACTTCTAAACAATTGTGCAAATCGAAACACAAAAGCTGTCCTGCAGCCACGGGGACAATGACTTATCATAGCCGCCATTCTTGAAGCCTTGACAAAGTACGAATATTCATTCACAATTTCAGAGACAGCTGTTTGTCGTCATCACCTTGTGGGAGGAGTCAGGACGTCATATGTTCGCGTCACGTATAACTTTGAACCCATACATTAGTGTTCCGCCACTGGTTTCGGCTGTTTTATTTTACTGTAATGAATATACTTTTTTCTAATATAAGTAATAAAGAATGCTGCCGAAAATTTGGTAGGGATATAAAGCATATTATGGCTAAGTAATATCTTTGTCAAATACACAGAAAAAAAGTTATTCCGGAAAAACGGCATTTCTTTCTAAACTGAAATACAGGACTTGTCTTATCATATACATTTACAAAGACTAATTTTGTTTTTATCATTTTCATTGTACGTTGAGTACCCAAAATACAAACTTCTGAAATTAATAGTGATCATTATTTTCATGTACTTAATAAATAAGTAAATAAAAAATAAAACTATATATATATAAATAAATAAATAAATAAATAAATAAATAAATAAATAAATAGATAAATAAATAAATAAATAAATAAATAAATAAATAAATAAATAAATAAATAAATAAAGTGAATACAAAAAAAAAACACTGGCATAAATGATGTTTGGAACGACCTACATAAACCAGGAAAAAAGAACCTAAGCTCATAATTGGCTACACAGTAACAACCAAATGAAATATACAGGTAAATTATGCTTATGCGCAGAAATGCTCACGCTAGGTCCTTATTGATGAGTAGTTAGGCGGAGTCACTGGACGTGTAAGACATTGTGAGGAGGCAACGTGTCAGGTAACTAATGGATTTCCTAAAAAGTATTATATTATATATATATATATATAATATATATATATATATATATATATATATATATTATATATATGTGTGTGTGTGTGTGTGTGTGTGTGTGTGTGTGTGCGTACATGTACTTATATTTTAAACGTTTTACTATCATAATATATATATATATATATATATATATAATATATATATATATATATATATATATATATATATATATATATATATATATATATATATATATATATATATATATATTTCAGATATTATGAACGACAAAATAATTTTCGTTCCTCGCCACGTGCAAATATAAAATATCAGCAGAAAAATGTTGTATGATGATAATGTGACGCTAGATCGGCTTAAAAAAAAAATAACTCCGTACCACACAACGAAAATGGAAATATAAAATAAAGAAAAACTGAAGCCGACTTCCCATATTTTCTTAGTAGGTTTGTTTTGTTGTTTGGTGGACGAGCAGGTGCTAAAGGACCCTAACTTTCAAGGTGAACAATTTCTTAAACATCTCTGTTAAGTTGTTTTTTCATGTCATGTACCACAATCTTTTTCCTCATTGTTTTTTGTGTTGCGTGTTAGTAATCTTTATTTTCTGTTCTTAGCTAATCACTGAAACAATGCTCAACATCAATATTTACAATGAAAGATAGTTATAATGAACGCAATAAATACAAGTTTGTATCCATACAATCAATATTGTTTAGTTATCCCCTCCCCCCCCCTCACCTTTTTCCTCTTTATTGTCGTGTACGTAAGTCTCTTCCTTGTCTGACACCTAGGGGTTATTTCATTTCCGTATAAAACTGCCATTACACCTTTTTTTTTTTTTTTTTTATTCTTTCGAGATTTCAAACATAAATATCATACCTACAATGTTTCTGTTTCAGCTATTATCTCGCTTTGTATTTTCGTAAAATTAATGGTTTCGTTTTTAGGGGCATTTTAATATCCCCAACTATATACGGTTACCTATACCTTCATTATTTTCTACTGAGAACATTAGATTTTGTTTGACAAACAAGGTACCAAGATAAAGAAAAAAAATTGCAGCAAAAACTAATTTTTCCTAGCTTTCAAAAAATGACTGAAAAGTAATTAGGATAAAAGGTAGAAAATGTTAATATAGCAGAAGATACTAGCACAATAACCAAGCAAAATATTATAAAGTTTAATACGGGACCTTCATAATACAGAATGCTCAAAATTGCATTTTGGAATTTTCGTATCTGTAAAGGAACATGTGCAAAATGCGTTTTTCGCGAACGAGTCATGTAGGGAGTTCAAGGTAGACAAAAAATAACTTTTAAAAATCCTTGTAAATAAAGGAACAATGTACATAATCGACTTATAATGACGACTCATTAAGCCAAGAGAACAATTTACCATTGCTAAATGAAACGATTTTTCGATGAAATGAAGAAATGAAATTAAACTAAAAGATGTACGAAGAAGGAAATGATTATGTCGATGACTATCCCATCTCTGTTGACTATTCTTGTCAGATGGTCGGAAGTCGTGGTCTTATAGCAGATAATTAGATTGAGATGTATCCCATATGAATGGACTTTACTCAAATAAAGAATAAAAATTCTAAATTTATATATGCTTTGCTATCGAACAACATATCTACAAAGACAACTTTTTACTTGTGTGCTTTATATGTACACAAAATTACACCATGTATTCCTCTATGAATATGACAAATTTGCTATGAAATATGCAATACACATACAAACAGTCATATATGTATATATCACATACATTGGTATAAATACACACACATTATGTATATACATATATGTAGAATCTACTGATCACTTTTTTACCAGATACAAATGCAACTGTGTAATAGCCACAATGCCCTCTTAACTTCTTGAATTCTTTGCTCGTTTTTTGGATACACTTGTCGCTACAAAGCCTGAAGATCCAGGTTCAAAGAAATTTGAAGAAATTGGGACCTGGGTTCGTTTCCCGGTACCGGACATCACAATTTCTTCAAATTTCTTTGAACTTGGATCTTCAGGCTTTGTAGTGACAAGTGTATCCAAAAAAGAGCAAAGAATTAAAGAAGTTAAGAGAGCATTGTGGCTATTACGCACACACACACACACACATATCTATATATATACATATATACATATATATACATAACATATATATACATATGTGGTATACTATATATATATATATATATATATATATATATATATATATATATATATATATAATATATACATGTTTGTGTGTGTGTGCTTGGATCTATTAGCATAAGTTATCATGAAGACCTGGAGATTATTTTTCGTTCGACCAAGCTACAACTTACTACAGCCGACTTGCCACGACCTCCCTAATTCCTTGCAATAGTCTTTTTACGCAGCATGCCCGAAACGTCCCTCCTCGCACGGGAATCGAACCAGTGTTCTGACAGTATGGTATCCTATTCCCCAATCACCGGCTCCTCCATTTCTAATCATAATCATTAGTCAATCACAATCTTATATCCTTTCATTTATATTATTTCCGAAATGAATCATTTTCCAAATGAAAGCTAAATTCTTCCTGCTTCTATTAATAGCTTTCATGCAAGGCCTTAGAGCAGTCGACGAAAATGTTCGTCTCATATTCTGCACCCATCATTGTCGTTTAGACTCATCATCATCTTCACCGTCGGCAAAATGAGGGAATAACTTTCCTCGTAAATAAAACAGCATATTTTATTTTCACACTGACGTTTACTAGTCAAGGAGAAAGGTCAAAGGTCACTTACAGGCGATATTATGCGGTCTTTTATGTAAACAGAGAATTGTCGTTAACGGGTATCTTATTTCTTGTTTTTAAATTTCCATTTTTCATATTGGGTATTTTAAGCATTAATGTTTCAGTTGTGTTGAATTCTTTACATTATCAGCAAAGACCAAAGTTAAGTTTATTTTAAGTTTATTCTTTAAGGTCAGCCTGCATCATTTCTTCTCTCTATGCCATGTCTTTCCGTGAGTCTTGGCGTTTTTCGTTTCCTCTCCTTTTATCTCTGAATTGCGTCAATATTGAAAGTAACAGGAAGTCATCATAATGATTTAATACTCTCCGTGTTCAAATCTCTTTCCAACCTTGACCTCTGAACCTCGACTGCTCCACATAGGTGGATTCTTGTACAAAATGTTGATTGTCTTAATTTGTGCAACTGCAAAGGTCGGGGTCGTCATTCTTACTAATGCCAATCAGATTCACTGCCAAATAACGGGAAGAGGGTGGCTAAATACTTCAGGGAAATTTATACGCGACCTCTCCCGTGAGTATGCAATATGCATTTTTTCTATGATTATGTATGCATTTCCTGAATAAATGAAGCGTGGATGAAGGTAAAGTAAACGGCTTAAAAAGTGAAACAGTATATACTTACACATACGAATAAATGACCCATTTATAGCTATTATTGACATATGTATACCATAATGTACTTATACAACTTACACATGCAAAGATAAGTAGTACCGAATGAATTTTCTTTACTTGCAAGAGCTCCAATGTTATCATCTCTTACCTGATTATTTTTACTGCGACGTTGCGAAATGAAGTAGTATAAATTCCAATAATCAATCATCCATCATGTTCCACAAATGAAATAAAAAAATTTATGTTTGTTTCGATTTTATACAGAATTTCACGTTTTGAGCCAAATACAATGTACTCACAAGAGATGGGGCTACAACAATTACAAAAGTGATCAGTAAAGAAGGAGTGTTGGTTTAATCGTATAACTACTATATCAATGAATACACACAAACACAATATATATATATATATATATATATATATATATATATATATATATACATACATACATATATATATATATATATACATATATATATATATACATATATATATATATATATATACTATATATATATATATATATATATATATATATATAGATATATAATAAATGATGAAAACACATCTAGCCCTTGTTTATAATTTTACATTATATTTGAACCTACTTAAAAGCAACCTTTACTATCACAATCCTATACTATGAAATGTTACGTGCATACAACGTCTGCGTAACGTCGGTCAGCGAACTCTCTTTAAGTATTCGGAATGGAAGCACGGCGGGCCGAGCTCCAAGACTATACGATACGTTCCTGAGGTCAGGACTTATTGTCTCTCCCTTGTACATTACGCCCATATTTGAAGACGTTGGTGCACAAAATTTGAAATTTCACTTGTGGAAGGTGGCGATAAAAATATCCCTCAACAAGGGTCTCCCTAACCGGGTTAGTGCCGTCTGTGCACCTCACCTGGTGCCCTGTAGGCATTATTAAAGGGCGTTCGAAGCGTATCTTCGGCCCCTAGCTGCACCCACTTTTTAGCATTTTACCTCCATTCCCGCTTCTTTTATCCACTCTCGTTATCAACCTCTGCAACTACTACGTACACATTAGCGTAACTGTGGGGGGGGTTTCTCCCTGTTTAACCTTTAGATCTTTGAATTTCATTTGCATTATTTTGTGGATCTCTTTATCTTGCTTCCCAACGATTTCAGCTCCCTCTTATCACTGTCTTCAGCGCTGAATGGACGAAAGTGCCCCAGTGGTTGGTTTCATAGCCTAAATTGCATAAATCCAGCATGGTGGGGGAGCATGGTAAAACATCAACTGATCATTAATCTTAGTTTTAGTGAAGTTCAGCTTCAGCCCCCATTCGTCCATTCCAAATTTCTATTAGAGCTAGAAAACTACTTAACTTCGCTTGAATGAC
>NC_087221.1:20517447-20547447 GCF_015104395.2 Macrobrachium nipponense
TAGCTGAAGGCCATAATGTTAGGCATCCCTTCATTAAGGTCCAAATTCGACCGTGACCGCTCTCGAGTGAAAAATCAGTTATCAGTTCACCTCACTGATCAAATACGTTGATTGCTTTCCGTTTCATGACATTCAGAATAAAGATTTAGCGATCTATGACTACGGCCAATTTTGGATGAATGGGATGCCTCTCTGTGACGATCGGTGATACCTATGGCGGTACGTGTAAGCTCTTCCTTGTTGTGTCTGAGAACTTTCCCATTTGGGTACGAGAGCTCGGTTCGTTGATGGCCACGTGGTTAGCCATCGTTCGTAATGATTTTTCAATGACCAAGGGTTTGTTCTTTGTTAGAAATTGTTGTAAATTCTCTAGTGCACGAGACGGTAAGTTCTTATCGTCTAATGAATATCCGACGGATAAAAAGCGAAAAAACAAAAGAATATTTCCGGTGTTAATGGGAGATAATTGATGACGATGACGTATGTTGCGGGATACTTTGCAAATGGCTGCGTTCGTTGCTAGACATAAAGGAATCCACACCCACACACCCCACCCGTTTTCTGCTGTAGTGGTTCTCAACCAGTTCGATTCTCGGCCATTCCACTGAGGAGTGAGAGATGTGTATTTCTGGTGATAGAAGTTCACTCTCGACGTGGTTCGGAAGTCACGTAAAGCCGTTGGTCCCGTTGTTGAATAACCACTGGTTTCATGCTACGTAAAAACACCATACAATCAATCAACCTTTTTTTGGCCCATGCACCCTTTCATTATATGTCTGCCCCCACCTCCTTTCCAAATTGTCGCCCTCAAAGGTGCATTCCAATAAGGCAACAAAATACCAAGATAAACGCACAAGCTAGCGGAGAGAACGCCCAGCGTGACCTCTAAGTAGTGACGACTGATGCACACAGTGTTTTGTGTGGTCTTAGAGCCAGTTTGAGCCTGTCAATCTGTGGTCACAATTCCCCACTCACCCTTCCCTTCTTGAAACTAAAATTCCCCCCTGTTTGAGAACCAAAGGGCTAACCAATCTTTTAATGTAAACAACATGGAACACTATCAAAATTTAGGTTAGCTTGCTTTATTCGACAAAGAACATCTTAAATTTTGGTTGTTATAATTCATAATTTCATGGAATCATCGCCTTCATAAATAAAGCTATATGTAGTACTCTAACTGTACATTCAAATGCGCATGTATGGTATTTATACTGATTAATTCGGATTGACGATGATTCACTGATGATATCAAACCTGTGATAACATCTGTACAAAAGTTACCTGTTAATTATTTTCTGTTGATTTATGTAGCTTCCTTTCCTCATACTCGTGTTAAGACATTTGTAATGCCTTAGTCTCTCAGAATTTTCTTATTCAGGCGGCTCTGCTTTCAATAACTGAATCTTATTCTTATGGCATTGGTTTCCAACACTGACCTTAGTAACTACTGTACAATTTAGGCAATCTCTCGTAAGTCTATGGTACTTAATACATCATGCTATTACACTGATAAAAATGCATACGCCGACACAAACTATATATATAAATATTTATATAATGTACATAAATGTACATATGTATTTTATATGATATATAATAGTATACTACATTTATATGTATACACACACATATACGTGTGTATATATATATATATATATATATATATATATACTATATATATATATATACACATATATGTACACACATACACAAACACATATATATTATATATATGTATATACTATCTATCTATATATATAAGCGAATTACAAATACAAGAGGTAAACGAATTAGTAAGGATATTGGCTTGCGCAAGCACAGCTTTGGGACCATCGAAAATATAAGTATAGCCTATGTGTACATGGCGAAGCGAAAATTGATGCCACTATATTTCTTAGCATTCTAAAACTAAGGTATAAGAAAAGTAGAAATAAAACAGAGAAGGAAGAGTGCAGAAAAGAAAAAAAAATAACCTCATCAATTTCCATCTTCCCATCTCCCCATCAATCACAAAAGTGTCACGGAGGCGGTCATATACTCACGCCCTTTCAAGATTCAATGGTCTTTAAAATGTTCGGCTTGAGGTTTGAAGGAGGGAAACATTCTCCGCACGAAATCACGATTCGCTTCCTGTTCCGTTTGGAGGAGGGATTTCCAGAAGAAGAAGAATAAGAAGAAGAAGAAGAAAAACGTAGTTAACGTCGTGTTCATCCGTAGATGCTGTCACGATTCCGTCTCGGGTTGCGTTGTTTACAAATCACAACAAACGCTGGCAAGAACATTGCATTTAGCATTTATTTAAATAACGTAAAGTTTGCATATAAGTCTTCAAGCCTGTCGTGATGTATGAGTAAAGATTGAGTTGAAGAAATGAACTGGTATTTCCCGGATTTCATTCGGTGGCCAAACCTGTCCTCCCGATAGTTACGAGCAAGAGAGAGAAAATACCGTATTGTCTTTGCATATTTGCTTTGAGGAGCTGGAACATCATAACCCCATGATGGCAACATTACTTATTCCACTGTTTTACTTTCTTGGTTATATTTTGGCTGTCTGGTTGTAATGAAAACGAATGTTGAATTACTAATGAATTTTCTACGCTTCCGGTTATATTTAAGTTGCCCAGAGGAAAACAGATAGAGCGAAAAGCTGATTACTGAAATAGTAGACAGTAGTTTAAGCGCTATTGTCATTAACTGTCCTAGACCGAGTGAAGGTTGGAATTGTTAAAAAGTTCTAAACGTTTATCAATTATTTTCTCTCTGTCTCAACGACCTCATATTTGTAAAAATACCTTCCCGTTTGTTTATTTGTCTAAGCTTTTTTACCAGGTTTACTTGTTCACAACAATGACGTCCTGATCTCACAGAAAATGCCACTTCTTGGCAAGAATATTTCTTCACGAACGGAATTTCTACGTTAGACCTTAATATTTTTCCCTCTCCCTCTACTTCAAGAAGGTCGCCTCAATAAAATCGTTAGGTAAGCATTCTCGTTAATTTCTCAATGACAAAAAGAAAATATGACGAGAGTGTGAACAATTTCTTAAAAGCAAAACCAGGCCTTCAGTGTAGGATATCGCCCTGACAACGTGTCTTTCCTGAGTCAGAGCAAAAGTACAGTTTCCACGTCAAGTTATGTGTATTATGAAAGGTTGCAGGATGAAAGGTCGACCTTATACATCACGCTGAAATAAAATCAAACACTGCTATGTCATTTTCGACGAACATTGACTGGGCTATGCAAAACCACGTCCCTCGTCCTCTCCTGAACACCACAACAACACACTTTTATTTAAAATTAGGGCAGTAGTCATGAACTACTCTTGCTTTGTCAGTCATAAAACAACATTTACACCATGCTGTACTCTTTAGGTATACTCTATTGATATTATCCTCGTAAATACGCTATCACTGGTCAAAGTTAAGGAGTAGATAAAAAATAAATTCCGCACGCCATACAACTACGACCTGAAATTGTTCACATCTCAGTCGTAAGTATTTGACTGTTTCAACAAAAACTGCGCCATGAAGGGAACCTAAAATCTAATTTATAGAACACTGTATGTTTGTAAATGGTCACGAAAAGGGGCAGGTGCCTATTGTTGAGAGGGGCTCTTGAAAACAGGTAAATTTGGGCAGGGAAGGTCAAGACCAAACCTATGAGGCGAAGTCTGTGATGACATCATGGAAATTATGAACGAGACATTCAATACACTTGGCTCATCACGAGTCTTCCCTTTCCTTGTTTCGTCTCGGGAGACGCCATTTAAAACGAAGAGGGACTTTGGATTGCTTGAGGGACAGAACACGGAAACTCTCAAGTCTAACTTATGAGCACCTATATACGTGTGTGTGTGTGTATGCTGTATAATCACCACCAAAAAAAAGGAAAATGTAAATCCTACCAGTTGTCAGTTTTATTGCTAAGCAATATATATATATATATATATATATATATATATATATATATATATATATATATATATATATATATATATATATATACGTATATGCACATAGCGAAACCAGGCATTTCGCGAACTGCCTGAAATTTCAGGCAGATAGCGAAATGCAGTTAGGGACATTTGATCCCACAGGGGCTAGTACTAAACAAGGCGAAACAGTGACTCGCCTACACTGTTTCGGCACGTTCAGTACTACCACCTGGATGGGCAAATGTTTTTCGCAGTGTCTAGTACTAGCCCTTGGGCTCCTGGGGAATCAAATGTCCCTAACTGCTTTTCGCTATCTGCCTGTAATATATATATATATATATATATATATATATATATATATATATATATATATATATATATATTATATATATATATAAATGATCACATATTTTGGAACGTGATGAATATATAAATAAAGGTAGAAGCCACGAAGGAATGTGAAACAATGGAGTGCTACAAGATCTTCCGACTCATTGTTTCAGTTTCCTTCGTGGCTTCTACCTTTATATATATATATATATATATATATATATATATATATATATATATATATATATGTATATATATATATATGATATATATATATATATATATATATATATGTATATATATATATATATATATATATATATATATATATATATATATATATATATTATATATATATATATATATATGCCGGTTTTCTATACCTACATAGGAGACTCCACTCAAGGATTCTAGCTCTTTTTGGATATGAGGGGTCTTTTTTCGTCTTTCTTGTCCCATTCCGCCCACCACCTCTGCATGATAAAAATATGTCACCATTCTATTGGCATCCATTTTCTCCAAAAAAACTCAGACACATCAAAACTAAGCGATATATGTTAACTTCTTTGCCATTTTCTTTCCGTATTTCTACATTTCTTTCCCTTTCGACAAATTTTACAATACATGTATTATAAAGAGATTCATTAAACTATCCCACCCATTTGTTCATCACACACAGTGGTAAAGGTACATTAGCAATCTTTAATGCATGCTACATCTTGATTTTAAACACACTAACCTATTCATTCTAACTTTTAGGAATCAACCACTTTTATTTTTCCACTTTCACCGTTAAATTCTAATGCTCCTCCTACTTCCGAGTTTCCATTTACCCTCATTCCCTTACTCTTGGTAACAATTCCTTTAAACACTCCTCACACTCTCCTTTTCAACACTTTTCAAAAATTTTCAACGGGCTCTAGAGGTTCCCTCCCTTCATTATCATTAGTTTGTGTCATTCACTAACATAAATAACACAATACCCCATATTCGACATTTTTTCTCATCATATATCTCTCACCATATCGTTCTTAAAGAAATCTCGAGTGAGATATACGTTCACTATAAATAAACTAGTCCCTTATCCACGTTTGGATCTAAAATGAAGAAGTTATAAGGCCCGTTTCTGAAAAAATCATTTTGAGTTGAGTTGAATATAGAATTCAGACCAAAGACCAAGGACTGGGACCTAAGAGATAATTCAACGCTGAAATGGAAATTGACAGTAAAAGGTTTGAAAGGTGTTAACGGGAGGAAACCCTCGCAGTAGCACTATGAATCAAGTGTTAGGAGAGGGTGGAAAGTAAGATGAAGAAAGAGAATATGAAAGGAGGTACACTAAAGGGAACGAAAGTGGTTGCAGCTAGGGGCCGAAGGCACGCTGCAATGAACCTTAAGTAATGTCTACAGTGCACCGCATGAGGTGCACTGACGGTACTAGCCCCCTACGGGTGAAAAAATCTTTTTTTTGTGTAAGTATGCGTCAGTTAGTACTGTTGTTGTTCAAAACCATGGTAGAGGAGGTTTACTAGAATAACGAAGTCATCCTAAGGAAGACGGCCTATAAAGTAAACAACTTTTATTCTCACATAACATCAAATGAGGAAAATATATTCTAATTTGATAAGTTTTTCGTTTTTCAGGAAATCTTAACTTATAGTTCTGGAACTGATAATGTCAAAAATAAACAAAAATAATAAAAAACGGCTTCTGTTGTAAGATGAGGTCATTGTTTACCAATCGCGAGCTGAGTAACGTGTTCCACCACTCAGTGAATCATTGGTTCAAATCAACATATAAAACTGGCTGATAAGCAACTTTGTTTATGTTGTAGTTCTATTCAAAACCTTTTGACTATACGCACTAATCTACTCTAAATCACTGTTAGGTCTAGTGGCCACTTCGTAATTCGTTGGAAGCAGGATACAATACGGAACAAGTATATCACCTGAAGTCTGGACCATCTTCGTTCTATGGCCAACAATCGTGTCATTTATTAGCATCATAAATGTAAGGGCCCTACAACACTACCAAGTGGGGCACCAGACTTAATGGGTTCCAATTCAAACAAGTAAAAAATGCACCAAAGAACAATCGAGATTACAATGCTGTATGACCCGCGACCCATGAAACTTTGAGCCCCGGCACGGTGGTGACCTTTCCTACTACCAGACCCACGATCATGGCTAACTTTAACCCAAATAGAATAAAAACTACTGAGGCTAAAGTGCTGCAATTTGGTGAGAGATATACGATAAGTAAAAATGTCGAATATGGGTGTTGCGTTATTTATGTGAGTGGATGACACAATCTAGTGATAGTGAAGAGAACCTCAGGAGTGCAGTGAAAGATTTTGAAATGTGTTGAAGAGGAGAGAGTTCAGAGTGTTTAAAGGAATTGTTAGCAAGAGTCAGGGAAACTCGGAAGTAGGAGCACTGAACTTTAACGGCGAAGGTGGACCAATTTGCAGCCGTTTAGCCTCAGTAGTTTATAAGATGTGAGGGCGGACAGAAAAAGTGCAGACGGACAGACAAAGGTATCCCAATAGATTTCTTTGACAGAAAACTAAGAAAAAACATTGAAGCACTGTGAGGAGATCAAGAACATGGTTCCCAGTATCTAAGTTACGAAGTTTCTAACCCAAGAAGATAACAACCCCAGTCATAGAATCACTGTCTGCGTTGTCATTTAGTAATTCATTTTCTTTAATGATGTAAGAATTACCATTTTTTCAGGCAGAAATGGCAACTAGAATTCTTCTTCCTTAGGCTAAGAATCCTGATATTTGAATTAACGAGTGTACACCGAAGTACAAAATTAGTGTTTGCGCCTCCCTTTAGCTACCTTTGGTATCAACCAGAGCCAGTATTTTATTCAGTATCTGCTAACATCGTCTGAATGTTTCAAGAGCAACTACTAGCGAACACAAAAGACCGTAACGTGGATATTAAGTGGCCATTCATGGTCTTCCGGACCGCAGGACCAGCCATAATACCTTCGACAATTTGCCACTTTTAACAACAGCGAGTTGGCAGGGGGTCCAAGCGGGGTGCTGTCGGTGTCACCCACCTTAAAGGGGGGCCATTGTTCCCCACCATATTACCAATTAAACCCTTGTAGGCGGATCTCCTCTCCTCCTCTGACCATTTCCATTTCTTCTTCTCTTCCTCGAGTTTTCCAGACACGAGGAAGTGACAGACAACATCCCAAGGGCGACCAAAGGCCATCCTGCAACGGCACCTACTCAAAGTTCACGGCCATTATCTAACCGAACCTCCTAATGGCTGCTTCGATGTCATCCATCAGCGATCCAGCATGAGCCAATCACAACGCGTGTGGCTAGTCCAGTGACCAATGAGAAGCCGGCGATTTGATTTCAAAACGGAAAAATTGAAGAAAGTAAAAAAAGACAACTTCGTTTTTTCTCAGCGCGTTTCGTGAGGTACTTAAAAGAGTTTATAAGCCGACTCTTCGTTAACCGAAGAATGCGCAATATGAAGCTTTGTGAGTGTTGGTCAACAAATCAGCGAGACTGGCCATTCATGAACAGGACATGTGTCAACATGGAGTCGCTTTCATGCAAACGAAGCAGACTTGAATATAATAGTGGTTGTGGAAGGGAAGTTTTATTTATAATCATGCAAAGTTGCTGGCGTCACTAAAACAAAGACAAGTGAGCTGTAGGACTTCTTTTCTTAAGGAGTTTACAGACTGATTTGGGAATTAAAATAAATTATTAAGGAGTAACATGACCCAGCAGAATTCATGATCAGGTGAAGAGCAAGAAATCTTAATGAGTCTTGATATACGTCGGCCATACTGATGCCATGAAATGACAGCTGATGATCAGTTCTATTTCTTTTTTAATGAAAAAATTGCCATAGGATTATTAAAATAATCAGAGGTCAGTAAAGAAAAATTGCCCCATGAGATCAAAAGTACTATATAAAATCAGGCCAAAACAATATGATGAATGTAGTCTCAGTAGGAACAGTAATTCATACTTAATAGATCAATGATTTTAATGTAATAAACATAAACATTTTTAACTGAGGAAAAGTTACTTCACAGAAACGGAACTATTAGCCCTCACATATATGCACTTAGAGGCAAAAAAAAAAAGAACAATACAAAACAAATTGTGTACCACCAACAAGCCAAAATTTACGATAATAGAATGATTTTCTGTTAAGTAATACGCACTTGTACTTATTAATTTTCTTTTTCTCTTTCTTACTATTAACTATCATTATATCTTTGCTCCATTGTCCTTTTCTCAAGAAAATTACTGTTCCTAATTGCCGCCTTGGAGTCCAAACGTGGCTTTCATATCTGAAAACATCTTGTAAATAGAGTTTTGAGAAATTCCTCGAATGCAGAAAACCTTTGAGTCAGCTTGGAAACCGTTACCGGACAAGTAGGAAAAGCCATTTAGAAGTAACGAAATCAGTCTGCCTGTGATGCTTGCAAGGAGAAGCAATGACAAACCCCTTGTTTCAGAAATGTCTTCCGCTTTGGCAGAGGCTGAAGATTATCTGTCAAGGAGGGACTGGTTTCAGAGGAACTTGTAAGGTTAAGTCAACAGGATCTCACATCTTGGCGGTTGACAATCTTTACAATGATGTGGCGCTTTGGGTTCTCCCGCAAAATTCCATTAACCAATTTAATAGTTTCGTGGAGGTGGTCTGCCAGCGTGTCATCAAATATCCATACGTTAGCAGTGTTTGAAAGGCTAATATTTCTTTCACTTAAGGTGGATTTATCGCGTCAATAAATCTTGTGAACGCAGATCCTTATCAATAGCTATTAAAGAAAGAATGACCCGACGGAGCATTCGCAAGACACAGTGGTATTGTATTTTAAATGCCTGGATAAAGCACCGTCAAATATATGCACAGGCAATATGTTATCGGGTACTCATTGCGAAAACGAAACAAAAGCAAGCCAGCAATTTATTTTCCATTAGGTTCTTGGTTCTTTCGATATGTAAATAAACAGTTTTATTCTAACTGTCTTATCTTTTATAGGAGTTAGTCACAACGTTCTTTGTTATACACACACACACACGCACACACACACCTATATATGTGTGTGTATGCATGTGCATATGTATATAATCACGTAAATCAAAGTAATTGATTATCAATCCGAGTTATTAACGACCGTCGCAGTTTTAATGCATTATTCAATGTCGTAAAACTGCATGTCAGTCATTCACATCTTGGTGAAGGAAGAAGCATCCATTGTTGATGCCGAAAAGGTGTTTAATATTGCATAGATAATGCCATTCTATTTTCATCAGCTTAAATCTCATCTCCCTTATAGTCTTGAAGTATACGTATATATATGGACGTGTACAGATAATGATTGATGAACAGCGTATCTAAAAGGTAGTTATCTGCACGGACATTCCTGTCTTTCATTATCTTGAAGATACGTTGCCGTATTATCTTCAGAATGAGGACTTTTGTTCGGTGGTTGATGATACCTTAGTGACGGTAATAGAACACTTTGGCTTTTTAACAGCAACATCGATATTGTCAACGCAATTTCATTCAAATGGAGACGTATCGTCATCAGTTATTGCAAGGGAGAAAGAGTAAACTGCAAGGTTACAATTTAGGAAATTTAGTTAACGATGTGACAGTCGGTTGATAGTCCCAGGTACTGCCACCATACACACGGTTGGTTATATAAGGGTACTTGAGGGTACTCAAGTGCCATCATATGGGTAATTTTCGTCTTCTCCTTGACTTTACAGATTAGAAGTGTCGGTTACATCATCACCCTTTGAGGCTGTACCCAGGAATCTAACCTTTTGCCAGCGAGTACATACTGCATTGTTGAGGAATCTTTTCTTCTTCTTCTTTTGAATTATGAGAATTTCATGGCCAAAGTTTTTGACACGGCTTACTTCTGTTCTGTATTTCATGATTTCTTCATTTTCGAATCCTTACCTGCTTTTGGCACCCAAATGATTCCCGGAACTTCAATGATCTCCCGCCAGAGGTCCCTTTCGTGCCATGTCTTCTGACCATGTCTGATTGCGTTCTTGTTTCCCTTGGTCTTCCATGTCTTCTTTGGCCTTCTGGTATCTAATTATTAAAAAAATGGACTGAGTCTTCTTTCCAGTCGTCGGAGACAAAACTTCCGGTGTCACGATGGGAATGATTTACCGCAGACTTTACGATATAATTGTGACAGGACGATTTATCCTCTCTCTCTCTCGTTCAACAAGAGTAGTGGAAAAGTATTTTCACTATTTTCCAAAACTGGAAAGTAGTGGAAATACTTTTCATTATGCATCCTTGAAAACAAAGTTCTAATTTGCGTTATTTGAGATGAGAAAGCGAATCGTCCTTCCATCATGAACCAATAAGTATTAAGTGCGATTGAACAACTAAATAACTACAATTACTGCAAAGCGCGATTCTGCCGTAATGTTCCCGACGTTTGGGGCCTTTTGTTTTAGTGGCTGTTCTTCTGCAGCTTCCAAAGATCTTCATCTGCAGGAAGGAATTGCTAGAGGTCGTAGGTTCCCTCCTGTCTTAGAATAAGCTTATGCCAGCGTAGGAGGTCATGTGTGGACTTCATTTTTTTTTTTTTTTTTTTTACGAGTCACGATAATCTGACCGTTATTCATATTTACTACTCTATGGTTATCTGTCTTATTGTATACAAATACACATATAATACATACATGTATGTATGAATACATATATAAATATATATATTATATATATATATATATATATGTATATATATATATTATATATATAAAGGTGCTGATATACTATACCAATAACTAAAAACAATTGCACTCATACATGTTGCTATATATATATATATATATATATATATATATATATATATATATATATAAAATAACATGTATATGTATATGTATATATATATATATATATATATATATATATATAGATACAACATGTATGTATGTATATATATATAGATATATATATATATATATATATATATATATATATATATATATATATATTATATATATAGTAGATATATATACCAATAACTAAACAGTTGCACGCATACATGTTGAATATATAATATATATTATATATATATCTATATCTAATTAACTATATCTATATCTAATATATATATCCTATATCTATTCTATATCTATATATATCTATATCTATATTCTATTCTGATCTAGATAAGATCTAGATCTATCTAGATCTAGATCTAGATCTAGATTCAGATCTACATCTAAGATCTAGATCTAGATCTAGATCTAGATCTGATCTATGATCTATCTAGATCTTAAGATAGATCTATAAATATCTATAATCTATTATATATTATTATATATATATATATAATAATATTATAATATCTATATATATATATATATATATATATATATATATATATTATATATAAAATATACAACATGTGTGCGTGCAACTGTTTAGTTATTGGTATATACATCAGCACCTTTCCTTACTGTCCATTTGTTACCTGGGGATTTTAATTCTCCCGCCTTACAGACACCTCTCAACAGGGAAGCCTCCTCGACAGATTAATGGTCCTTTTGTACTGATTCATGCGGCTTTAGGATCATTACCCCACTGAGAATAAATCACGATCGTAATGATATTAGAAATGGCGATATAATTGGAAACCAAAGTGTTCTAAACTTTACCCTGAAATTTTTATGGTAGGGACGTCCAGTGAAATTTTTTTTTATCTAATTGAGATAATTTTTACTAAGTACCGAAATTCTTGCAACTCTAAATTGTCCTCATTGCAAAGTTTAGCGTCTCACTTTAACTTTATAATTTTTTCTAAATGTCAAGCTGTTTCTTTTAAAAGGGAACAGCTCATGAGTAAAGGAACGACAGTGATCACTGCTACATTCACATTTAAACTTCTGGTGAATCATGGATGAAACCCGCGCGGTAAACATTCACTATGCTGAGGCTCACCAACTGCATCTCTAAACCCTCGTACATACCACCCCAAACCTCATATACGTACATACATACATATATACATATATATACATATATATATATATATATATATATATATATATATATATATATATATATATATATCTATATATTATATAAGTGTGTGCGTGTGGCATATGATATATTATATTTGTATATATACAGTTATATGCGTATATATGAATATATATTATATATATATATAACTATATATATAGTATATATACATATATATATATTATATATAATATATATATACTATATATCTATATATAATGATATATATATATATATATATATATATCTAAGTATATATATCTTAATGTGTGTGTGTACTTGACTTGACTCTTAAATAGAAGTTATCTGTTCAACGTTGTCTTCTAGTAAAGCATGATCCATTATGCGCAAAGAAAATGCCTCGGCGGAATTCTATGAAGATAAATGGTTCCTCTTCAGAGTCCTGCAGGTTTTTTCCAAGGTTTTGCATAAATGCTAGACTTGGCTACTCTTCAATATTTCTTTATAAAAGTTTGAATAAATATTCAAGCAAGGCTTTGTATCCATTCTGATATCTGACAATGGCATCCCTATAAAGGATGGTTGATATAAACAATGCTTTTTTTTGTTTTTTTTTTTTTACTTTTATGCAATGATTTTTGCAAATCAATTTCTTGCACTAATATGAGTCATTTCACTGACATCAGCTAAAATATCACAGCTCTCCTTTTCGTTGACGTCTTATACATTTAGTCAACTTATAGTTAAAACTCGCGTACTCCAATATGTAAATGTGTCAACCACTGTGGAACTACTTTATTTTTGTTTATATTCATAACTTTTGCTTTTCTGGACAAAGTTCGTTTTCTGCAACGACGCCCAATAATGCTGCAGCGCCAGTTTTCTCAACATAATTAATCAATTAATCATCATTAAATGCCCTTTCACTAAGGGCATGAAGCTATTTGAATAATTATGATCAGCGCAGGAGAGAGAGGAAAAAAAGCGATAGAAAAACCAAAAATGTCTGCGTAGAGGGTCAGCCTTGTTAACCCCCATGATAATAATTCTAATTCTTTCGCAGGTGGATTATGGAGAAAAAGACAGAAGGGGGAGAGCTCAGGCTAGTTTACTCGGAGCCCCGTGGAGAACTAATGAATAGATAAAGTAGATGGAAATGAAGACAAGAAACAAAACTTATATACTTGTTGCCAGTGAGATTTATTTTTTATTTTTTTTACAGAGGCTGTCTTACGAAGCTCGGTCGCGTACCCCCACCCCCACCCCCTTCATTTTTTTTATACGGAGGGATCTGGCGGACTTGACAGTCTAAAATGGATTGTATGGACTTTTCTTCAGCAGGGATTGATTGATTTATAATTTATGATATTTTAGGCTGTCAAACCAAGCACTGGGCACTTTCAGCTATTCAGCGCCCAAGACAATGAAAACATGCACCTGTAGTAGTTGGGTGTTGGATAGTTTAGTTAAAGAAAGCAAGCGGGATTGTAGGCAAATTAATGGCTGTACACCAGTACGTAAATTGACTGCTTGAGCGTCCAGAAGTAACACTACCATTTAGGCGATAAATTTGCAATTCAAACGCAAGCAGTGTAAGTCAGGTACTTACTTTGCAAGCCAAGTACTAAATTTGAAAGCTAAGCCATAATTTCCCGACTCAAGGGCAACTTTGCATGTGAAGACTCAAGATTTTACAATTCAAACAGTATTTTTACCTCTGGATTTAACTCGGCAAGTCAAGATCCTAATTTTTCATTACAAAGGATTATTTTCCAACCCAAGAGCTAACTTTGCAACCGCTAAATTTGCAAATCAGGCCCTCATTTTTCAATTCAAGGGACAATATTCCAATGGAACAGCTAAATTTGCAAATCAGGCCCAAATCTTCCCATTCAAGGGCTAATATTCCAACTCAAGCACTAGCTTTGCAAATCAGGCCATAATCTTCTAATTTCAGCATTAACTTTCCAAGTCTATGGTTAACCCCGCAGGTCAAGCCAAAATATATAACTCAAGGGGCAATTCCGCAAATCAGGCGCTAAACTCAGATCTGAGAACTTTATCCTTCGCTAACCTTCAAACATCATAACGATCCTAATTATCAGTGCTGTCCTCATTACCATTCACGTTTCGACGTGGGACCCACTCGACTCTCTCTCTCTCTCTCTCTCTCTCTCTCTCTCTTCGTACGAGTGTTTGTTCAAAGTTACCGACAGGAATTTTCTGATCAAATTTTAATTCGACGTCGGACGCCACTTTAGCAAAGACATACATGTTTGCTCTCTCAAGAGACTTTTTGAAGTGACTTGCATGTCGTCGTAGAGAGAGAGAGAGAGAGAGAGAGAGAGAGAGAGAGAGAGAGAGAGAGAGAGAGAGAGAGAAAGGGGGCGGGGGTTTCTTTAAAATAAAATAAAATATTAGATGTTTTGCAATTCTTAAATGTAGCGGAATGGTATCTATTATTTAGTTGACCTCGGTGAAGAGAGTTTGTTTACCCTAAAATTGTCCATAAAAATATTCCTTTGAGATCGAGCATTCGTTGTTCACAAAATTCCGCCAAGACTTACCCAACCAACTCCCAACGAGTATACTTCTCCCCAGCAGTGACATTCCCAAGTCTAGACACTACGAACGTTTTACAAGTCACGAAGCCTACATTTGGTCAAAATTTCTTATAAATCCCATCAGAGACTTTCGTATAAACCTCCTAACAAATTAGCGAACTAAAAACATATGTTCCTTGTCGGGAAAAAAAAGCTGAACCGGAGGACATTTATTCTTATATATTTATTTTCTTTCAAGTCTCGTCTTAAATATTCTTAAGGATTTAGTATATTCTTTCAAGAATATTCTTCAGGATATTAAAAAAAGAAAGTATGATTAGAACCACATAGGAAACTTTAACGATTAGTTTTACGGTAAATATCCCAATTCCTTTTTTTTTTCTATGCGCCCTGTCGTGAAAATGAAAATGAAAACCTACAGAATTTTATTGTCTTATTCACTTTACAGGAGTTTATGGAGCTCTTCCGTTTGCGATCGTTTACCGCGTTTGTTTGTCTTCCAAGGCCATGAAGAGGTCCCAAAGAATGTTGTTTTCATTCGTCTTCCTTCGTTCGCAAGGAATAGTGTTACAATGTTGTTTATCTTTCTTTAAAACGAATGGGTATGAACTGTTGTTTTGTTACTTTCCTGCTGATACGATGCATGAAGATAATTATATGAGCTGGTAAAATTTCCTCAAAAAGTCTTTTGTTGTGTTTCCGGATGAGATATAAAGTTTCGTTTTGATTTCGTAAACTCTCTCCTCTCTCTCTCTCTCTCTCTCTCTCTCTCTCTCTCTCTCAGTCGTATAAAATTATTATTCAAAATTCATCTGATAAAACATATATTACCTGTCTGCTTGTTCCTATTCCATAAACAATCTGTTCCCCTGCAGTCGTCCTACCGAACTTGAGCTGACATAAAATATTAATTCTAGTCGCATATGAATACCTAACTACCGAGCAACTAGTAAGAGAATTTTGTGTGAATAATTCCGCAGCTTAAATGGAAGGCAAGCCTAGTTCTAACAACGAGGAATATACGATATTCACTTCAGGTAGCAATCTTTTATATCATAGCAAATAGCGCACAGACTTCTTGTCAAAGGCTCCAACGATGCACGTTTAGTATAATAGCGGCCAGCAAATGATTATAGGTTTCTTGATTTATTATAATCGTGGCATTCCAGAGAGGATGTTTATGCAAACGTTTTGCGTTGACATAAACTTTACGGTTCGTTAATGCAAATGAGGGTCGTGGTCGTGGGACGCGAGGAAAATTGAATTTTCATGCTTTTCATAAAGAATGGGCGCAATGTTTATGTCGTGTCCAGAAGCGTTTTGTGGTAACTGTCTCCTTAAAATAAATTTTCACGCTTCTCGGGAAAGAATAGTGATAACTTTATGTCGCTTTTAGGAGCGTCAATCGCCTTGAACTATATCATTAAAATTCATCCTTTTATATCCTTTTTCTAAGAGTGACGCTGAAGTCGCCTTACTAAAAAAATATGGCCGGCTTGTCAGTACCCTTACTCCAAAGAGTTTGTTATAATGGAGTAGAATATCTAGCGTAATCCATCCTGCTAAATACGTTTTATAACATTTTACACAAAGTTTAAATAAATTTTGTTCAGGTGTTCTTGGAGGGTTTGTTGTTTAAGATTAAGCCAGCCTTGTACTGGAACGGGCTCTTACTCCTGGAGCAGCTCGTATCAGACGAGGGGTGTTAGTCGTACTAAATCCTCTAGGCGGTTTCGCGAGTTATATGTGGGACTTATCCAAACCATATGAATTATTGTTTAAAAACTAAGATAAGCAGAAGCTCTCCTTATATATTAGATAAAATGATGTATTACTACTCTACCAAAAGCGTACTGCTGATGTTGACTTTAAAAGCCGCGGAACATCAGGTGTCAGTGACCGTACCAGTCCTGACGGCCTGGGAATTTTAATTAATCTTTGGACAAAACGCTACCTCTCTTGTAACCATTCTCCACAGATTAAGCTTCCTTTGGCGCCTACGCATTATTTCCTCTCCTTGCCTTTCTGGTATTTGTCATACTTCAATTTCTGCTCTCTCCATATTTTTTTTAAGAATAAAGCTTGTCTTCATCCAAGTATTTAGAAGTCTCTTAGACTTGACAAATAATTAAGTAAACAACAGTAGCAACGGATAAAAGTTTTTAATCCCTAGGTAAGTCACACAAATATACTGAGAGAGAGAGAGAGAGAGAGAGAGAGAGAGAGAGAGAGAGAGAGAGAGAGAGAGAGTCAAATGATGAATAAACAGAGAGGCCAAATCATTTATCTTTCGCAAACTTCTTTCAGACACCCATGAAGAGAGATGGAGGTCATCTTGGGAGATGAAGATGATGATGATGATGGAACTATCCCTCGGTCCGAACAAGAGTGATTGTTACAGGAATGATCACAGAATCACTCGAATCATGTTCTTAAAAAAGGTTTCTGATGGGCCGAAGGTCTTTCCTTTCCCAACTGACCTAAAACCTATGTACCATTCCATTTTTTTTACGTACCTAGTCAGCCAAGAGTACAACCGGGAGATTACCTAAAATGAATGCACTACACTTTTCTGCTTTTTACCTGTTTTTGTGCTTGGTGCCATGTCAGATACAAGGACCTCAGTGTTTAAGTGCGCCTTTCTGAATTGCAGAGGCAGGAATCGCGTGTAGTGAAATGTGCCATTGTTTTTCACTTTGTCATGACTTTGCTAAAAAGACTGGCTTTTTGCAATGCTATAAAGACTGTTCACAATTTTCTCCGCTTACTTTCTTACTGTTCAGGAGGAACTGAAGCTTTCACTGACACATACACACATACACACAAACATACACTACGCACAAAATATGAAATAATGCAAAAATGCTAACAGTATTCTAGAATGCAAGCTCAAAGAATCACGATCTTTGTTTCCCCGGACGAAAATGTGCGAGCGATTGACAGTTTGATGAAGCATTATTAGGTATTGCAACTTCAGTTTGCAAGATAGAATTGTGAAGTAGTTTTACATTATCTCGCTGGATCTTTGCAAGATAGAATTGTTAAGTAGTTTTACATTATCTCGCTGGATCTTTACAAGATAGAATTGTGAAGTAGTTTTACATTATCCCGCTGGATCTTTGCAAGATAGAATTGTGAAGTAGTTTTACATTATCTCGCTGGATCTTTGCAAGATAGAATTGTGGAGTAGTTTTGCATTATTTCGCTGATCTATGTTGAAATTCCACTATCCTTTATGAACACACATGACACCCACTAGCTTGCTAGCGCTCATGCACGCCGTATCAAAATCGAGAGTGAATGATTATATCTCCAGCCTCGATTGCGATTAGATAGAATGAGGCCATTAAAGCCGAGTCAGAGAGGACACTAATGTGAAAGCAACGGAAAGGAAGAGGTGAAATAGAGCACAGTAGGAAAGCGTGGGGCATACCCACATGCGCTTTTGAGGACCTTGGTAGGTTCAATGTTGGTCGTTACTGATGACCTTGTTTCTTGTAAAATGATTAACTTGTCACTTTGGTGTATGGGATCAAAGGAGATTATTATTATTATTATTATTATTATTATTATTATTATTATTATTATTATTATTATTATTATTATTATTATTATTATTTGTTTAAAATGAAACATACCTAATATGCTATCAATACCTGCAGAGCCATCTTTCAAATAATACAACTATCACATATGATAAAAGCTAAACCGAGATGATGAAAAAAGAGAAAATTTAAAGACAAGAACTTTTCTATAAATCTACAATAACAAAATGAGATAAAAAGTAAAGACAACAGTAACAACTCGCTATATTCAGACAACCACAGAAAAAAAATCCATTCATCATCAACAATAAAAAACTAATATTTGACAATCGACTTATTTCTGCATTCACTCAGTTCAAACAAATTCTTTAGTCCAGTCATGATTTTCATGTATTTTCTCTCAGTTATCAAGGATCATGAGTTTTTCATGACATTAATGGAAAATGCTTCAATTTTTGGTAACTACAAATGATAAAATTCTATTAAGAAATATCTTATCTTGGTTATTAAGGCCTTTGATTTTCCAGATCGTTTTCATGACTTCTGAAAATAGAAGGCCAATTTTACTTGAACCTAAAACAAAGAAATTATCCATCTCATCTTTTGGATATCAAGGATTATATCTAGAAAAAATTACTGCACTAAAACAGGGAATATTCACTATTTTTTGTTCGATATGAAACCCAAAGCTCATTCGCTTTTGTAACCTGCATTCAAGGCGCCTTCGGAAGACGCCTGCCGTGTCTTTCCCCCATAATAAAGAATTAAAGATCAGACACGAATCATCGTCGTCTTCTTGTTCTTCTTCTTCTTCCCCTTTCGTGATTACCTCGCGACCAGAAACTCAAACCCCTTCCTTAGAGGTGATGGCAGATATGATCTCGGCTTTCAATATTCTGGCGAAGACGCGGCCGAAGAGCAGTCCTCCCTTTCTCTCGAATATCCCGACTCCCCTGTGAAATGCCAACACGCAAATCACGAACCGAACTGTGACGTGCAACCGACGGCCTAAATCAATATTTACCCTTACGGCAATCGGACGCGAGACCGAAGGTCGCACGCTATCGTGCGAAAGCAGACGCGAAGCTTGGTAGCGCGTGCAAGATGTGAAATCAACATTATAGCGCCATTACTCGCAGCCTTTGCTTGATCACGTCGATGTAATGCCTCGGAGGTCTGCCGGCCATCTCTTAAAAAGCCCCTGGGACGCTTTAAGTATCTTCAGTTTCGAGTGGCTGACGATCGAGCTGCTGAAACCTGGCTTCAGTCGGCATCGATAAAGCATAATTATGATAATGGAACATGACGGCCACGATAATATCCCTATTGGCGGAGCGAAGGCTGTAATTAAGATCTTAACTAATGGGATTCTTCAGGCGGTTCGCCTTGGAAGGCAAACAAGCTGAAGGCTGACCGGGGCCAATTTAGGCCTATTTACATCAAGAAGAAATGTTATGACGCCATATGAAATATCCCTTTCCTAAAATTAGCAGTAAAGAATTATTTTTTTTTTTACTTCGAGTAATAATATTTGAGAAACTATTTTTAGTCGTTTGATCTTTATTATCGTTTGTAAATTAGTCTTATTTGTTTATAAAAGCAAATTTAAAAACAAGAAATGCTCAAAGGGTTGAGTAAATATCTAACTTCTGATTTAAAAGATTTAATAGATAATCATTGTTAAGGTATTTCACTTCAAATATTGACATTTTTAAGTGTTGATTAATGGCAGAAGTGATAAGTGAATAAGTGCCTGTAAATACTTTTTAAAAGGACCTTTGAAGTAACACTAATGGCCGAAGTGATAAGTGATAAGTGAATAACTGATGTCATAAAAAGATCGACTCATTATGATGCCATAAAATGCGAATTCATTCCATTATCTACCGGTCTTTTATTTTCTTTTTTTCCAATCATAAACCTTTCCCATAAAAACAGATAATATTATCTGATGATGAAAAATAATATAAAGTTCGTGATGACGGTGAGACAATGTTATCCCCCCATAAGAATGACCTCCAGTTCATTTCTGTTTATTCCCACCATCAAAAAAAAAAAAAAAAGTCGGGCATTTGATTACGAAATCACGACTGCACCTGAGCTTTGGAGAGATCCTTTGTCGCGTAAGTGTAAAAGGCAAGCACAAAAGACTGGCTAAAGAAAGGGTGACTGACGGGTCGGTCGCAACGCTGTCATTTGCCTGTTGTCGTGATAGCGTCTAATGAGGGACTGTCAGCTCGGATCTGTCCAGTGTCGCCAGCGGACTGTGGATTTGACAACATCCATCCGAGTCGATGCTCACTGCGAGTCCTTGGTAATGGGTTGCTCAAAAGGCGGTTTAGATCTACCTAATAGTTATGTACACGGAATATACACTATGGATATTTTAAGATCACGCTCATTTAAATGGCAAGAAAGAGAGACGCAAAATCTTAAGTAATTAAAAGCAAATCAACAAGATAACGTAAATAGAACGTTTATGGAGATGAGACGAACAAGTGACTAAGCTTTTTAATACAATATGCTAATTTGTGTGTGTGCGCGCGTTTACAAGCACTTGACCGATAGGGGTCATTTGGAAAAATTCGTCAACTATCATCAGTTATTTCAATTGTTTTGGAGAATAACCACTTATAAAGTATTATTCGAGGACATAATCGTAAGGAAACCCTCACGCACAGAAACATAAACACATGCCCACACACACATATGTGATAACCCTTTCACACGATATATGTGTTTCATAACCACAAGGAAAAACTGAAAACTGTGAGTAAGTCTTGACCGGATTCGGCTTTTTTTAAAGGTCGTTAAGGAAGGACTGATGCAGAGCGCTATAAATTCACAATGTATATGATAGAGGAACAGTACCAACGAACATACAGACCGTTGGAAACTAAAAATCGACACCTGACAGGCGTCAAGTCCTATGTTTACAAGTCTGATTTTATATATATATATATATATATATATATATATATATATATATATATATATATATATATATATATATATATATACTTGAAAAAAAGTCATGTATTCACACCTTTTGACGAAAACAAGAGGCAAATAAGATGAAAAAAGAGAGAGAGAGAGAGAGAGAGAGAGAGAGAGAGAGAGAGAGAGAGAGGCCTAAAAGTACTAAAGGGACCCTTTTCCACCTTGAAATCTCTAATGAATCCGTAGCTCTCCGTCGGCGCCGAGCTTTTGAAAGGCTCGCTATTTGACGGCATAAACCCCGTGGATGCTGACATATCATGGCCGATTGCTACACTGCTACCAGGACCTCGTCATTTTCACCTCCGTCATCATCATGACAAGACGAAAGGTCCGGACTGTCATTATAATCCCGATCTCTTTACTTGCCGTGAGTCGCCGAAGGAATTCTCTTAAAATATTTCGTTGTCTTTTGTTAATCTTTTTGTATTTTCATATAGGCCTGATTTTTATCTTTTGCGATTACCATTTTTTTTCTCTGGGTCTATTTTGCCTTTAGTGAAATACAGCCAAGACAAACTATATCAAAGGATCGACGCTAAACGACATTAGTCTTTATTCTTTAATGAAATTTATATGGTAGTAAACATGTCATGGACAATGACGCTTCATTACATCTTCCTCTTCAATGAAATTCATATGGGTGTAAATGTCCTTGAAAATTGGGTTAAATGACATTTTTTATTTGATGAGATTGTTATGGGGGTGGGTCTGCCATGGAAGATGACGCTAAATGACATTTTTGTCTTGGATGAAATTTATATGGATGGATTTGAAAATGTAATGAAGATTGACGTTAAATGACATTTATTTCTTTCCTAGCCAAGGCGTCAATATATTGGACCCCGGTAATTGTAACGCCAGATAATCTCCCGTTAATCAGTTGTCCCCATTATGATCAACATCTTTCACGTTTTCCTTACTGTATATGACTTTAAACAAAAAGACGGATAATGGTAAAATGAACTCATTGAGAAGAGAGACTTATTTACATTTCCTTCCAACTTTGTGTTTTGGTGATCGTTAGAGCAATCATCAGTTTTGTGGGAGCACTTCATCAATTACAGTCGGTTTCGTTTCATCTGTCGATTCATCAACGTAGGTTTTAGGTGAATGTGGCTATGCATAGATAAAGCTCTCGACTGGCTGAAATCAATGTTTCCGACATCGTAGGCTTAATGTGACGAAGATGGAAAATGTTTCCTCAGTACTAATTCGCAATGCTTATATAAGAACCCTCACGCCTTCCTGGATGTGTCCTAAACATTCCGATGTATATCGACAGTAAACCGATAAAGCACGCGAAAGACGACCTTGTATCAAATAGTCCACGTAGATCAAAACAAACTTAAAATGCGAACATATGAAGGTTACAATAAGAAAGTAATTTTGAATAATATGAAATGAAACTGAGCTTAAAAATGACAAATTTTAAAGTAAATTGTATCTTTCCTAACATACAAACCCTCGGTCTTTACATATGAAGATGCCTTGAGCTCAACTAGAAACCGGCCATTCAATCCTTAACAAGGTTGTTGGTTCGTTAACTACCGGCGGTAGGGTTCCGGTGGGCTGCTGGGCGTAAAGGTTTCAATAAGAAGGTAATTTTGACTGATATGATATGAAACTGGGCTTAAAAGAAGGCTAGTTAAATCAAATATCTGACGGATAGGCCAATGCTTCGTGTTCTAGAGGTCAACATCAATAAAGTTTATTTTTCCAGTTTTCGGGCGTGGATATAAGTTTGGTATCATCAAGTTATTTTCATATTCACGTAATGGCTTTGTATTACATAGAATATGGAATAAAGTTTGAATGAGAAGGATTTTTTGTGATCTGAACAGTTTGTGGGCATACATAAGTCTACTTGTAGCCTGGGTTATATCAGTGAGAAAACTTTTTTTACTAAAAACCCATCGTTCGTTTGTGCTTGATCTGAGTAGAATATTTTGTACAAGTTCGTCTTTCGTGTGCTTGTGTTGGTGTTATCGATATCAAATCGGCCATGTTTATGATTTATGGATAACAAGGTATGAGGTTCTTTGTATTCGTAAACATTCAAATATGTTCTTGTAAAAATATAGTTCAATATTTACGATAAGCCATCGTTATCGGAATCGTTGATTGTCCGCCAATCACGAACTACACGTATGCATATCCCATAAACGTGTAGTTCGTGATTGGCTGGCGATCACATGTGGGTGGTCAGATGAACTCGATAAGGGGGTAGTGCCGTCAGCGCAGATCACATGGTGCAATGTAGGCATTACTAAAGCTTCTTTGCAGCGTCTCTTCGACCAGTAGCTTCAACCCTTTAATTCCTTGTACTGTACCTCCGTTCATATTCTCTTTCTTCTATCTTACTTCCCAACCGCCTCCTCACAATCGATTCAAAGTGCAACTGCGAAGTTTTCCTTCTTTTTCATCTTTCAAAACTTCTTACTGCCAATTTCCGTTTCAGCGCGGAATGACCTCATCGGTCCCAGCATTTGGCCTAAATTCCATGTGTGGACGGACGAAATAAAACAGACTATAAAAGTGCAAGAAATCAAGATAGATCATGAAAAAATAAAAATAAGAAATAAAAAAACGAGAATTATAGTTACCATGTTACCTAAATCCGTATTGTCACCTTGCTTGCTATAAAAAGAAAAAAAAACATGACCCCCAAACATTTAAAAAATCAAATTTAATTAAGTTTATCTTATCAAACGTGATAACGTCTGCGCCAGTGTCAAATCCTAGTGAAGCCATTGTAGACGATTATGTATTTGTATACACATACCATATATATTTATAAATATATAGTATATCATATACATATATATATGTACACACACACACACACACACACACACACACACATATATATATATATATATATATATATATATATATATATATATATATATATATATATATATATATTCTAGCGTGTAAAAACGCATTTACTTGAGTATATCATATGAGTAAGTCACTACTTGGTGAACGAAATTTACTGGAAGAAAGAACATTGGAGAATGTTTTGAGTGAGTTTTTAAAATACCGATCAAGGAATGAGCTAATCCCTCTCCCACTCCCCCAGTCCATTACGGTGAGATGATGTTATTAACTACAACGAACACACACACACACACACACCCTTGATCGTTATTTTAAAAACTCACTCAAAACATTCTCCAATGTTCTTTCTTCCAGTAAATTTCGTTCACCAAGTAGTGACTTACTCATATGATATACTCAAGTAAATGCGTTTTACTCGCTAGAATATCATAATTATACATAACGATTGAATTTAATAAAAAAAAAAGATTCACATTAAGAAAAATACACGAAACATTTTGAAGAAGTCACTTTAGATCGCTCAGGGAGCACGATCAAGGAGGAAACTGAAGTGAATCCGATAATGGTCCATGATTATTACTGCAACAAAAAGTGTTGTCGATATATATATATATATATATATATATATATATATATATATATATATATATATATATGAATAACTTGATCACGAAGTATATAAAACGTGATGCTATGTATAAATAAAGGTTTTTTTTGCCACGAAGGAAAAAAATGAAAAAACGAGTTGGCCGAGTACTTTCGGTCCTATTCGGACCCTTTACTGAGGCATACTGGTTTTACAAAGAACACCATAGTCAAAAGAAGGCTTAATATACAAACTGACACTACCAAATTAGCCATAAGGGCGATTTTCACTCTACAGAGAGGAGGAGGAGTCATAGGCTAGCCACACCTTGAAGGATACCGCGGTAAACAAGTGATTCTTCCAGAAAACAGTACATTTTGAAAACAACACGGGAGCATATACAATTTAATATCATGAATTTTTACACAATTTTCCCAACAAAAAATTATTATTAATGAAAAGACGAAAGAAAATATAAATATATATATATATCGAGCAAGAGAAAGAGGGAGAGAAAATATCGAACCAGAGAGAGAGAGAGAGAGAGAGAGGGAGGGAGAGAGAGAGAGAAAGACAGACAGACAGAGAGAGAGAGAGAGAGAGAGAGAGAGAGAGAGAGAGAGAGAGAGAGAATTAATAACTATATACATGTGGGACTAATTTATTAGTTGTTCATTTATTTTGAGGTCCTTCATAAACAATCTTACAAATATAATGGGTCCAAATGTACATTCCCAGACTAAGATTTAGGTTGATTTTATTAGTGATTTGTATAATTGCCGATTCCAGTAAATTTCTTGAAACATAATCATTAGATCTAGCAATTACCGAGGCATCACCCCAATTAATACAATGAGATTTTTCACTCAGATGGATAAACAGTGCATTTGAAGTCTGGGCTGTTCTAACTGAATACATATGCTGCTTAACCCGAACACATAAATTTTTACTTAGACTGACCAAACGTAAAACGATGGGCAATCCTTACAAGGAATTTTGTAAATTGATGTTGTTATTTGTTACGGGACTATCGTAATAGCATATCTTTAATGGTATTGTTATAAGAGAACACTACATTAACATTAATGATTTAAATATTGATTTTATGGTTTCAAATCCACGAAAATAAGGTAAGCTAAGTACATTTTTAGGGATTTCTTTTTCATTAATAGCAACATTATAAAACTTTTTATCTTTTTGATAACATAAATCAATTAAATGAGGTGGGTAGCAGAGATCGTTTCCTATCTTTTTTATGTATTCTATTTCTTGGTCCAGGTATTGTGGACTCGTGATACGCAAAGCGCGTAGGAACATAGAAGAAAAAATTGATATTTTAATATTAAGATGGTGGCCAGAATAAAAATGTACATATGTTAAATTATTTGTGGGTTTTCTATAAATACTGAATTTGCATTGGAAAGATTCTCTATGTATTAATACATCTAGGAAAGGGATGACATTGTTATTTTCAATTTCAACAGTGAATTTTAAGGATGGCACTAAATTATTCAATTTAGACAGTAAATCATTTACATCGATACCACTAGGTAAGACTACTAAGATATCATCGACATATCGGTACCATTTTAAGGGGATAAGTGTGATATTCGGGAGGTGTTGTCTCTCAAAAAATTCCATATATAAGTTTGAAAGGAGAGGTGATAAAGGGTTACCCATGGCCATACCAAATATTTGTTGGTAATATTCTCCATTAAAAATAAATCTGCAATCACAAATACATAACTTAATTAAGGAAATTATGTGACTAACGGACATAGGCAATTCATGCAGTACAAGCTCATAGACCTATATTAAGGACAGAGTTGCCCGACAGCCCATTTTATGGGCTGATTTCTGAAAGGATCTGGCCTGTGTTGCAAATTATTTCATGTGACGTACCTCAGTTGACCTATGCAATGAATGATGTCCATGATGGTAAGTTGAATGGGAAGCAATTCCGTGCCAATAGGACTTAACGCATTTGGTTTAACCTATTCCTATTAGACCGATACAGACCATCGCAAAGGCTCAACGATTATGTTTAAACCTGTTGCTATTCGACCGATGCAGGCTATTACACTACTCTCGCATATATAAATTCAAAGTGTCGTACACTCGTACACAGGAAAGAGATATCACATGGAAAGGTAAAAGAAATCAATTCAAAGTTTCATAGAATAGTATAGACAGCTGGACCATTACTGAAGTACGATGACTAGTACTACCGGTGGATGAAACTGTACGACAATAACTGACCTTTCCGTTGTTTCTTGATTTGTTCTCCCTTCGCCTTTCTCGTTCATGATTTGAGTTTTATCACTTACAACGAAATTCCTCCCCCTTCCTTTTTCAGTAAACTTCTCTGCCACTTCAAAAAAGAATGTATATCCTACTCCAATGTTCAAGTATGAGTTTTTTTTTTAATTGACACCGTGGCTGAGGCTGACAATCTTTCTTGCCTTTGCGTTGTTCAGCAGTGGTAGTTAATTAAACAGAAAACGTCCTTTCTTGAGTCTTGATTTAGTTGCACGCATGGCCATCATCAATATCAGGTTTGTCTCTTGAACTCTAAAGACCATCTACAATTATCACATAGGCCTATAACACCTTGGAAAGCACAGGAGCTGAACAATGAAATAAAATACGTCTCACTCAAGGTCACGGTCACACGCCACTGATCGCTTTCAGATTCAGACTCGGTTCAGAGCTTCAGACTGCTGGCTGGTGAAGCTCAGGTAGAGCGTGACGTCACCGGTCTGAATGCGCATGGTTCAATTAGGAAGAGAAACTGACCTTTCCGATGCTCCATGGAGAGGAGATAGGCCGTCTCGGGGCTAATAGTAATCCCTTTATGATAAAAGTTCATTATATTGTATTATTTGTATTGTACTGTGCTGGGATTCTATTTGCGCGTTTGTTTTGATACTTGTTACTGCTGTCCTGATACATTTCAGTGCAGAGGTGGCCAAACAGTCGATCGCGGCCAATTGTGCTCATGTTTTATCGTACTATGGCGCTATTTGAATTTTTCCACGTAATAATATATGATTATATAGTGTGGTAGATCGTGGTAGATCGTAAAGGGTTTCAGTCTTTATACTAGATCTCGGAGTTCAAACGTGTGTTATATATATATATATATATATATATATATATATATATATATATATATATATATATATATATATATATATATATATATATATATATATATATATATATATATATATATATATATATAAACACACACACACACACACACACACACACACATATATATATATATTATATATATAATAATATAATAATAATGTATCTTCTCAATTCTCAGCAAATCGTCGATGCAAATTTGCTTTTACCTGAAGCAAATAAAAAGACCAAGCACCATCTGGCCATTCTGTGCGTCTCCGGAATGGGCTAATGAAGAAGGGTGCGAACCAGCAATATTGACTCTTTCTTCCATCATCTATCTATCCAACCTCCATCCCCTTCCGCCCCTCCTTGCTCCCCCCCCCCCCCCCCCCCCACCCACAACCACCACCACCACCTCCTCCTCCTACTCCTCCTCCTCCCTCTCCTTCTCCTGAAGCCAACTCTCATCCTTCATCCTTGTCAAACAGTAGGTGGTAAAAAAAAAAAAAAAAAAGCGATGCCTCGCGAAACCCGGACGTGTAGGTCTAGGTCTCGCCGACGTCAGCTTTTGATGGTTTACTTGCTTATCTATTTTGAAGATGATGTTAAAATATTTATATAGAGAGATGATAAATTGATGAAAATAGAGAGGAGGTGAAAAAAAAGAAAGATAAAAGCCAACGGCGTACTAAAAGTGATAATATCTTTATGGGGCTCTTATATTCCACACATCATTGATTTCCTGTTTTACAGCAAACGTAACCACCCTGTTTGGGGAGAGAGAGAGAGAGAGAGAGAGAGAGAGAGAGAGAGAGAGAGAGAGAATGGGGAAAACCTTGGGTTGAGTGCATATCTCTAAGAACCGATCATTCCTGAAATATGCAGGTAAGGAATGAGTTTTAGTGGTCAAAAGCACCAACTTTGACATTGAATATATCCAAATGAAATGACCGCAGCGGGAAATTGTAAATAAAACCTAAAAATCACGAATATTATTACGACTAGGAGAATGAAAAGGGTAGAAAACTACACTGTCTCTTTTAGAGATAAAAAAAAAAAACGAAATTTCTCTCATTAGCTGATGTTCTATAGACCGTCGATGAAATTTCATAATGACTTCATGACAGAGGGTCAGCAGAGGTCAACACTGCTAATCGACTCCCAATTTCCTTGTTCATCAACGTGTAAATAAAGCATTATGATCTCACCTTTATATACAATGCAGGTGCTGAACTTCATCAGGCATTTTACCCGGTTCAGTGGTTAGGACACTTAAATCATTAAAGGTAGAAGCCGAGTGAAACGGCTCAGTCCTTTTAAAATAATAATATATACTAATATACTATATACTATATATATATATATATATATATATATATATATATATATATATATATAATTGTACATAGTTTGGGTGAAACTGCTAGCCCCATGCACTTCGTCGTCCTCTTTGTGACCTACACCAGTCGTCTGACCACCAGGTACATAACTCACCTCTGGCCAACAGCGGTACACTAGGATTTACCGAAGATGTCAAAGGTTGTATGTTTACACACGCACACACACACACACACACACACACACATATATATATATATATATATATATATATATATATATAGATATATATATATATTCCGTACTAAAACAGGCAATGTCTCATGTATTCACAACCGAATATATCAGTGACACTAATCTTGGGACACTGATGCAGCAATAATAAATGTATAATCATTAAAATACTATTCTCGCCATCCCGTCAATACACACAGCACTTCAGCCCCACCTCACATTTTTTCCTAATTCCGCTCTTAAGTGGCAATCCAGCGTCATCCTTCTTGACGGACAGGTGGATGACAGATCATAAGATGTCATATCCGGCTGGTGACCTTCAAGAAAGCTGAGGAGAGTTTGCGTAGAATATTGAGTTTCTACAACCAGCCCACCAACCCTCCGCGTTCCTCTCATCAAGGTACATATTTATCTTGTAACTGGTAACATATTGCTGCTTAGATACTGAAAATCTGGTCATAAAAATCAACACATGCAG
>NC_087221.1:20552447-20559947 GCF_015104395.2 Macrobrachium nipponense
CGACTGAATACTCTAAAGGCAACAGTGATCCCTTAACAACTTAGCAGTATTGCAGAAAATCAGACTAAGTTCATCAAAACAGGTGTGATGTAATCTTGTATGTAATTCAATTAATCAAAGGGCATCACTTCATCAACAACTTTAAAAGTTTAAGTATTTCCCTGATTTCAGAAGTCTAAGTACTTCCCTGGTTCTAAGTCACTTCAAGTAAATTGAAGGAAAGCCGATCAATTACCACTCTATGCTTTTACCTAATATCAATATAATCAAATGCAAATATACTGGTTAGAAATGAAATACTTATAAAAATTTTGAATACAAAAATTTATTATTAAACTCAAAGTTTATAAGTGAAATTTACAATATCAGGGAAAATTACTGTTACTTGAAAACAAAGTAAAATTTAATTAATTCTCTAATCAAATTAAGTAAAATTAAATCAAAATTACTTTATCACAAAATTCAAGAAAATTAATTATATCAAAATTCAAGTGTTAGGCAATGATTGAAAATTTGAAATTAATTCACAAGTGCTAAACAATAATTAAACTTAAAAAGAATTTTAAGTAAATGCAAATTAATTCACAAGTGTTTAATTTAATTAAACGTGCAATGATTAAGCAATGAAAATAACTAAGTCAATTAAATTGTGAATGCAAATGAAAATACAGAAAAATGTGAACAGTATCAACATAAAAAGGCACACTTTAATAAGAAAATGAAAAAATGCACAAAATGAAACAAACACAAAACACAAAAATTCGCAATGTGTAAAAGTGTAAATCTTTTCACTCAAAACGTAACCATCAGTTTTTACCAAACCTTCGTAACCATCTGTTATTAGTTACTAGTTAACCATTAGATATTAGTTGAAACTAATAAATATATAACACACTTTACCTTTTTGGTATACCAATTTCTTTCTTTGCTGCAGGCTTGTTTCACTTTACCAAAAACCAGGCGCCGTTACGAAACAATGTTTGTTCAGATTCCACAAAAACACTATTTAACACTAAATAAACTCTAAGAAATATAAAATATGAAATTCTCAAGTTACGAGTGACCAATTTACGTTACGTTAATATAATCTCAAGGATGTCGAGGGAGAGAGAGAGATCTGAAAGCCTCGCGGTTCTAAGATATAATGAAATTTTCGTCCCCCTTGCAGAAACTGGACTGAGGAGATGACACAAAACGTTTTTGGCACAAATGTTTCCAGAAGCTTCGAAATCTTGCACAACTTTTATACAAAATGTGTAATTTGCACGTGGCACTCGGCAAAGACATACGCGTATGAGACCAGTCTGTTCAAAAAAAAGACATGTACTCTACTCGATCGAGACGAAGGAGAAACCCTTATCACACATGATGACAGATTCCCAAAACACATTGAAGATCCGAGCTCGCTTATGAAATGTGTTGACAGATTAGGAAAGCAAACAGATCTCGCAGTTCCTCTAATCTCACTATGCTGACATAATAGGGAAACAATCGTAGTTTCGAATGGACAAAGAAAATCTCTCTCTTTTTACATTCTACGTTTTATTTATATATATATATATATATATATATATATATATATATAGATATATATATATATATATATATATATTCTTTTACATTATGTTATGCGAAACCTGAACACATATTTTAAAACATCCTATCTCTAAGCTATCTAGGAATCTGAAAAAATGTTGCACAATTCTACATAACATTTTATACAGTCACAGAGGAGATATATGCATTTTGAAAGTAGCAATATATATATATATATATATATATATATATATATATACATATATACAAATATATATAATATATAGATATATATATATATATGTATATATATCATATATATATATATATATATATATATATATATATATATATATATATATATAATTTGCTGCTGCTGCTAAGTATGCCATACCAGTTTTCCATTTCAAAATAATTCTCTCTACGCTATTCTTCTCCATGTTTCGCTTCTCTTCGACTCTGTCAAGGATATGAAAATGCAAATGAAAGGACAGACATCTTTACCGGAAGAAAAAGTTTTGTTTTCTGTTTACCAAATGTGCTACGTAGTACAAGTCGTTTGAAAGAACTTAGCGCCGTGATTTTCATCCTAGTGGACACTTATCTTCGTTTTTTTCCTTTTGTTTTTTAAATGGAAAATCTACGAAGAAATTTATCGTAACTTCAGCAGAAGATTTTTTTTGTTTTTTTTTTTTTCATACTTTATAGATTTAAATAAGAACCCACTGATTTATTTCATGGTTGAAAAATCACCATTTAAAGGAAAATTTTGTGGCAATGTGCGAAATAAAATTCAAAAAAGATTAATAAAAATCGAGATTTAAAAAAAATGGTGAAATTAATCACTTTTTAATTATGCTGATATACTACGTGAAAGCGTAATGGACTACTGATCATGTTTTGCACGCATATCATTTTATTCTGGCAGCTTCCCTTATCATTTCCTTGTCCTTTCCTAATCTATCTTTTTATCACATTATGGATTTACTCTTTTATTGTGGCTTGCTCTACAAATGGCTTCTCCAAATAAGCGTTGGTTAGTTTTGAATAACAAGCTTTTAATCATGACATCAGATTTTAGTTTTCTGAAGAGAAAACTAATGTGCCGGCTATGTCTATCCGTCCGCACTTTTTTCCTGTCCGATCTCAGACCTTAAGAACTACTGAGACTAAAGGACTGCAAATTGATATATTGATCATCCACCCTCCAATCATAAAACATACCAAATTGCCTCCAGTTAGCCTCAGTGGTTTTTATTTTAATCGTGCATTTGGCGATGCTATAGGACAGGCCACCAACTGGCCATGGTTCAAGTTTCATGGGCCGCGATTCATATGGCATTATACGCTGTACAGAAAAATCGATTGCGCCGAAGAGACTTCGGTACATTTTTTACTTGTTTAATACTGGATTGCCTTTGGGGTTGCTCGTTATACTCTAAAGGATAATGACAATGAAAATAATAAATGAATGCAGTAATAAACGTGATGTTTTACTGGAGAGAGAGAGAGAGAGAGAGAGAGAGAGAGAGAGAGAGAGAGAGAGAGAGAGAAATCTTTTAGTTGCATCAAAAAAGGCACTTCTGTTTAGCATTCAGGGGCGAGAAATGCATTTATGCAAGTGGAGAAATAATTTCTTCCAGAGCCTCGTTTCACTGTAGCTGCACGTCAGCATCGTCATTTTTTTTTTCTCGAAAAGTTTCGTTTGGCTTCCCAATAAGTTCGTTCGTTCGTCCGACAGGAAAGGCAGATCGCCACTATTATGGATAATTCTTCGGCCCACAAGGCGAAGAGACTTTCACTGCCACCTTGAAATGGACTCGTATGTCAGGGCGAGTTCCGAAAGTCTTCAAGAGAGAAGAAGAAGAAGGAGAAGAAGGAGAAGAATTCCGAAAGTCGAAAGTCTTTCAAAAGAAGAAGAAGAAGAGAAGAAGACAGAAGAAAAGAAGAAGAAGAAATCCGAAGTATTTAGAGAAGAAGAAGAAGAAGCAGAAGAAGAAGAAGAAGAATCCGAAGAAAGAAAGAAGAAAGAATTCCAAGGAACGTCTAAAATCCAAAGGAGAAGAAGAAGAAGAAGAAGAAGAGAAGAAGAAGAGAAGAGATAAAATCCGAAAGCTCTTCACAGGGAAGAAGAAGATAAAAGGGAGAGCAAGAAGAAAGTTTTCGAGAATAAGAAGAATAAGTCCCAAAGTCGTTATGGAAGAAGAAGAAGAATAAGTCCCAAAGTCCTTATGGAAGGAGAAGAATAAGTCCCAAAGCCTTTATGGAAGAAGTACAAGTCCCACAGTCTTTATGTCAGTTTAAAGCAAAGGGATCGCCTTTGTAGAATGTGGACTTGTTGCTTAAAATTGCAGGACACATTAAAGACATCAGTAAGAAATATGAAGACCCAAGCGATGACACCTTTACACCACTCCATATACGTGTATATATATATCTATTAGTATATATATATATATATATATATATATATATATATATATCTATATATATATATATATATATATATAATATATATAGATTATATATATTATATATATATATATGTATATTAATAGTATATGACATAGTATATATATTATATATACATTATAAGTAATCATGTATATATCCAAACTATACATCATACATACATTTATATATATATATATATATATATATATATATATATATTGTTACGAAGTGCCAAGTATCTGGTTACCACACTTACCATTCATTTACTGTTACCTCACAAAAGCCAGACACCTGAACCCTCGTCACAGGTATTAAACGACTGAATACTCTAAGGGCAACAGTGATCCCTTAACAACTTAGCAGTATTGCAGAAAATCAGACTAAGTTCATCAAAACAGGTGTGAGGTAATCTTGTATGTAATTTAATTAATCAAAGGGCATCACTCCATCAACAACTTTAAAAGTCTAAGTATTTCCCTGATTTCAGAAGTCTAAGTACTTCCCTGGTTCTAAGTCACTTCAAGTAAATTGAAGGAAAGCCGATCAATTACCACTCTATGTTTTTACCTAATATCAATATAATCAAATGCAAATATACTGGTTAGAAATGAAATACTTATAAAAAATTTAAATACAAAAATTTATTATTAAACTCCAAGTTTATAAGTGAAATTCACAATATCAGGGAAAATTACTGTTACTTGAAAACAAAGTAAAATTTAATTAATTCTTGAATCAAATTAAGTAAAATTAAATCAAAATTAATTTATCACAAAATTCAAGAAAATTAATTATATCAAAATTCAAGTGTTAGGCAATGATTGAAAATTTGAAATTAATTCACAAGTGCTAAACAATAATTAAACTTAAAAAGAATTTTAAGTAAATGCAAATTAATTCACAAGTGTTAAATTTAATTAAATGTGCAATGATTAAGCGATGAAAATAACTAAGTCAATTAAATTGTGAATGCAAATGAAAATACAGAAAAATGTGAACAATATCAAAATAAAAAGGCACACTTCAATAAGAAAATGAAAAAATGCACAAAATGAAACAAACACAAAACACAAAAATTCGCAATGTGTAAAAGTGTAAATCTTTTCACTCAAAACGTAACCATCAGTTTTTACCAAACCTTCGTAACCATCTGTTATTAGTTACTAGTTAACCATTAGATATTAGTTGCAACTAATAAATATATAACACACTTTACCTTTTTGGTATACCAATTTCTTTCTTTGCTGCAGGCTTGTTTCACTTTACCAAAAACCAGGCGCCGTTACGAAACAATGTTTGTTCAGATTCCACAAAAACACTATTTAACACTAAATAAACTCTAAGAAATATAAAATATGAAATTCTCAAGTTACAAGTGACCAATTTACGTTACGTTAATATAATCTCAAAGATGTCGAGGGAGAGAGAGAGATCTGAAAGCCTCGCGGTTCTAAGATATAATGAAATTTTCGTCCTCCTTGCAGAAACTGGACTGAGGAGATGACACAAAATGTTTTTGGCACAAATGCTTCCAGAAGCTTCGAAATCTTGCACAACTTTTATACAAAATGTGTAATTTGCACGTGGCACTCGGCAAAGACATACGGGTATGAGACCAGTCTGTTCAAAAAAAAGACATGTACTCTACTCGATCGAGACGAAGGAGAAACCCTTATCACACATGATGACAGATTCCCAAAACACATTGAAGATCCGAGCTCGCTTATGAAACGTGTTGACAGATTAGGAAAGCAAACAGATCTCGCAGTTCCTCTAATCTCACTATGCTGACATAATAGGGAAACAATCGTAGTTTTGAATGGACAAAGAAAATCTCTCTCTTTTTACATTCTACGTTTATATATATATATATATAATATATATATATATATATATATATATTATATATATATATATATTCTTTTACATTATGTTATGCGAAACCTGAACACATATTTTAAAACATCCTATCTCTAAGCTATCTAGGAATCTGAAAAAATGTTGCACAATTCTACATAACATTTTATACAGTCACAGAGGACTGTATAAAATGTTATATATATATATATATATATATATATATATATATTATATATATATATATATATATATATCTATATATACATATATATATTATATATATATATATATATAATTTGCTGCTGCTGATAAGTATGCCATACCAGTTTTCCATTTCAAAATAATTCTCTCTACGCTATTCTTCTCCATGTTTCGCTTCTCTTCGACTCTGTCAAGGGTATGAAAATGCAAATGAAAGGACAGACATCTTTACCGGAAGAAAAAGTTTTGTTTTCTGTTTACCAAATGTGCTACGTAGTACAAGTCGTTTGAAAGAACTTAGCGCCGTGATTTTCATCCTAGTGGACACTTATCTTCGGTTTTTTTCCTTCTGTTTTTTAAATGGAAAATCTACGAAGAAATTTATCGTACCTTCAGCAGAAGATTTTTTTTTTCATACTTTATAGATTTAAATAAGAACCCACTGATTTATTTCATAGTTGAAAAATCATCATTTAAAGGAAAATTTTGAGGCAATGTGCGAAATAAAATTCAAAAAAGATTAATAAAAGTCGAGATTTTTAAAAAATGGTGAAATTAATCACTTTTTAATTATGCTGATATACTACGTGAAAGCGTAATGGACTACTGATCATGTTTTGCACTATATATATCATTTTATTCTGGCAGCTTTCCTTATCATTTCCTTTTCCTTTCCTAATTTATCTTTTTTTATCACATTATGGATTTACTCTTGTATTGTAGCTTGCTCCACAAATGACTAACTTTTTATGTCTTTTCCAAATAAGTGTTGGTTAGTTTTGAATAACAAACTTTTAGTCATGACCACAGATTTATGTTTACTGAAAAGAAAACTAATGTGCCGGCTTTGTCTATCCGTCCGCACTTTTTTCCTGTCCGATCTCAGACCTTAAGAACTACTGAGACTAAAGGACTGCAAATTGATATATTGATCATCCACCCTCCAATCATAAAACATACCAAATTGCCTCCAGTAAGCTTCAGTGGTTTTTATTTTAATCGTGCATTTGGCGATGCTATAGGACAGGCCACCAACTGGCCATGGTTCAAGTTTCATGGGCCGCGATTCATATGGCATTATACGCTGTACAGAAAAATCGATTGCGCCGAAGAGACTTCGGTACATTTTTTACTTGTTTAATACTGGATTGCCTTTGGGGTTGCTCGTTATACTCTAAAGGATAATGACAATGAAAATAATAAATGAATGCAGTAATAAACGTGATGTTTTACTGGAGAGAGAGAGAGAGAGAGAGAGAGAGAGAGCATTCAGGGCGAGAGAGAGAGAGAGAGAGAGAGAGAGAGAGCATTCAGGGGCGAGAAATGCATTTATGCAAGTGGAGAAATAATTTCTTCCAGAGCCTCGTTTCACTGTAGCTGCACGTCAGCATCGTCATTTTTTTTTTCTCGAAAAGTTTCGTTCGGCTTCCCAATAAGTTCGTTCGTTCG